>NC_140999.1:196038483-196202077 GCF_052327205.1 Somniosus microcephalus
ACACTGCGGGCAACTCAGTACTGCTCACCCTTGATTAGTTAACAGACGAAGCTAAAACTCATTACCAAGTTTGTGACTTCGGGTATGATCTGCAAATTCTCGTATTCCTGGATTTTGACTGGGTCGATGTCCTCCACCAGCTCCCAAGTGCTTTCTTCATAGGGTAGGGAGCACCACTTCACCAGGTAATGAGTCACAGGCTTGGGAAACAGAGAATATCAAATATTAAACACCGGTCAACACTCCATCATTCTATTGGATCATGGCTCATCTGCACCTTGGGTCCACTTACCTCAATACCCATAGCCAACAAAAATCTATCGATCTCAGTCTTGAAAATTTCAACTGACCCGGGCATCCATAGCCTTTTGATGGCATGTTCTAGATTTCCACTACCCTTCGTGAGAAAATGCTTCCTGATTTCAATTCTAAAGAGACCAGCTCTAATGTCCCCTTGTTCTGGATTTCCCCACTGGAGGAAAGAGTTTCTCTGTATCCATCATATTGAATCCCTTATAATAGCAAAATACTGCGGATGCTGGAAATCTGAAATAACAGAAAAAGCTGGAAATACTGAAGGGTCCCAGACCTGAAACGTTAACTCTGTTTCTCTCTCCACGGATGCTGCCTGACCTGCTGAGTATTTCCAGCTTTTTCTGTTGTTATTTTATATTGAATCCCTTTATCATTTTATAAACATCTCAATTAGATCACCCTTCAATCTGCTATAATCAAGGGAATACAAGCCAAGTTTATGCAACCTGCCCTCATAGTTTAACCCTTTTAGCCTGGGTATCATTCTGGTGAATCTGCACTGCACCCCCTCCAAGGTCAATATATCCTCCTGCGATGTAAAACCCAAAACCGAACGCAGCTGGGGTCTGAGCAAGGCTCTATACAACTGAAGCATCACTTCCCCACTTTTGTATTACTTTTAGATTACACCCCCTTTTTGATTACTTTGTATAACCTGTTAAAATATAACGGTCAGAAAACAGAGCAGCATTGAGCTAGTAAAACAGCAGCAATTTGCGTTTATAGAGCGCTTCCACCACACAAGAACATCCCAAGGTGTTTCACTGAGGTGTAACGGATGCTGAATCAAAGGAGGAGATTTTAGGAAGGGGTGATCAAAAGCTGGGTCAAAGATGTGGGTTTTAAGGAGGGTGTTAAAAGAGAGGCGCAGCGGGGTTTAGGGAGGGACTAGAGAAATCACCAAAAACCACATACCTTTATAACATTAGCAAAATGCTGCAGATGCTGGAAATCTGAAATAACAAAGTGCTTGAAACACTCAGCAGGTCAGGCAGCATCGAAGGGTCATCGACCTGAAACGTTAACTCTGTTTTTCTCAGCTCGATGCTGCCTGACCTGCTGAGTGTTTCCAGCACTTTCTGTTGATACTTCAGATTTATAACATGCTCTTTTTGATATATAGTAATGACCTGGACATGGATAGGCAGGGCCTAATTTCAAAGTTTGCAGATGACATGAAACTCGGAAATGTAGTGAACAATGAGGAGGATAGGAACAGACTTCAGGAGGACACAGACAGACTGGTGAAATGGGCAGGCTCATAGCAACAACAACTTGTATTTATATAGCGTCTTTAACGTAGTTTGACACCGAGCCACATAAGGAGATATTAGGGCAGATGAAAGAGGTAGGTTTTAAGGAGCATCTTAAAGGAGGAAAGAGAGGTAGAGAGGCGGAGAGGTTTAGGGAGGGAATTCCAGCGCTTAGGGCCTTGGCAGCTGAAGGCACGGCCGCCAATGGTGGAGCGATTAATATCGGGGATGGTCAAGAGGCCACAATTGGAGGAGCGCAGAGATCGGACGGTTGTAAGGCTGGAGGAGATTACTGAGATAGGATGGGGCGAGGCCATGGAGGGATTTGAAAACAAAGGATGAGAATTTTAAAATCGAGGCGTTGCTTAACCGGGAGCCAATGTAGGTCTACGAGAACTGGGGTGATGGGTGAACGGGACTTGGTGCGAGTTAGGACACGGGCAGCCGAGTTTAGGATAACCAGGAGTGCGTTAGAATAGTCACGTTTAGAAGTAACCAAGGCATGGATGAGGGTTTCAGCAGCAGGTGAAATTTCACGCAGACAAGTGTGAAGTGATACATTTTGGTAGGAAGAATGAGGAGAGGCAATATAAACTAAATGGTACAATTTTAAATAGGGTGCACGAACAGAGAGACCTGGGGGTGTACGCACACAAATCATTGAAGGTGGCAGGACAGGTTGAGAAGGCTGTTAAAAAAGCATATGGGATCCTTGGCTTTATTAATAGAGGAATAGAGTACAAAAGCAAGGAAGTTATGCTAAACCTTTATAAAACACTAGTTAGGCCCCAGCTGGAGTACTGTGTCCAATTCTGGGCACCGCACTTTAGGAAGGATGTCAAGGCCTTGGAGAGGGTGCAGGGGAGATTTACTAGAATGGTTCCCGGGGGGGGGGGGGGGGGGGGGGGGGGAGGGACTTCAGTTATGTGGAGAGACTGGAGAAGCTGGGGTTGTTCTCTTGGAACAGAGAAGGTTAAGAGAAGATTTGATGGAGGTGTTCAAAATTATTAATGGTTTTGATCGAGTAAATAAGGAGAAACTGTTTCCAGTGGCAGAACAGTCGGTAACCAGAGGACACAGATTTACGGTGATTTGCAAAAGAACCTAAGGGGAGATGAGGAAACATTTTTTTTTTTTATAAATAGAGTTGTGATCTGGATCACGCTGCCTGAAAGGGCAGTGGAAACAGATTCAATAGTAACATTCAAAAGAGAATTGGATAAATACTTGGAAGGGAAAAAATTTACAGGGCTGTGTGGAAAGAGCAAGGAGTGGGATTAATTATATCGCTCTACCAAAGAGCCGCGCAGACATAAATGGCCTATTTCTGCGCTGTATCATTCTATGATTCTATGAGGCCAAGTCAGTGCAGGGACCAAGATTAAGTAATTTTATGACAGGGAATAGTTTTCCACTGCTCTGTAATTGATTTCAGGCTGTGGGTAGTAATTTCATTATAAGTGGGGTCTTCTTCGATTCACTCATTCATTCTGTGAACTTGGACACAACAATTACCTTCTCAGGCTCAGTGAAATCCATTTCATTCAGGCACGTTCTAAGCAAGACTAACAGCAGTAAACCTGCAATAAATCCTCAGAGGAAGCACCAAAGTGATGTCACGTCTGGTACAACCTGTGGCTCTGAATTTACCGCACTACCCGTAACAATTAGAGACTACCCAAGCTTTCAACAGCTGTCAAAGATAGCCGCCATTTCCTTCCGTCAGCCCTGGATCTGAACCAGAATGTATTCTGTCCTACTTTCCTCGCTCTCGATTTTCTCCATGCTCCCGACAGCCGACCTGCTACCAAGCCACAACAACTTGCGTTTATATAGTGCCTTTAACTAGTAAAATGGCCCAAAGGGCTTCACAGGAGCGCAATCAGACAAAAACTTGACACCAAGCCATACAAGGAAGTATTAGGATAGGTGACCAAAAGCTTGGTCAGAGGTAGGTTTGAAGGGGTGGCTTAAAGGAGACAGAGAGGCGAAGAAGTTTAGGGAAGGAATTCCAGAGCTTAGGACCTCGGCAGCTGAAGGCACGGCCGCCATTTGAGGGGCGATAGAAATCGGGGATGTGCAAGAGGCCAGGATTGGAAATCTTGGCGGGTTGTTGGGCTGGAGGAGATTACAGAGAAAGGCCATGAGGGATCTGCAAACAAGAGAATTTTAAAATCGAGGTGTTGCCGGACCAGGAGCCAATGAAGGTCAGCGAGCACAGGGGTGAGGGGTGAACGGGACTTGGTGCGAAATGGGACACGGGGCAGCAGAGTTTTGGATAAGCTCAAGTTTACGGAGAGTGGAAGCTGGGAGGCCGGGCAGGAGAGTGTTGGAATAGTCGAGTCTGGAGGTAACAAAGGCCTGGGCGAGGGTTTCAGCAGATGAGATGGTGCAGGGGGAGGTGAGGTTATGTAGGTGGAAGTAGGCGGTCTTGGTGATTGGGCACTACCAATATCTGGTGGTAGAAAGCGCCCAAGGTTTCCACCCACTTTTCCTTCCTCTCAGTGCAGAGACCACTGGGGGGCGAGCTGAATCTGCAGACCACCCAGTCCACACACCCAGCCCGAGCCAGTGTTGGGCGCTCCGAAAGCAACATCTGGGCCAGTGCCACAACCCCAATTAGCATCTTGCGAGAGGACAACTGTGAGCAATGCACCCTAGAATGATGGAGAGGGTCATACAGTCATGATTCCATCCCATGATAGGCTCTTGATTGCAGCCCCATCCCTGTGCGGAGTTGATGAATGTAGGCAAGGAACAAAGGGAGAAAAAATAATGAAAAATGGACTGATTAAGCACCATCAATTATATTGTCTCATTAGCTCAATAACATTCTGATATGCTTTTCCTTCAGTGAGAACATGAGCAGGAGAAGGAACAGCACTGAATCACAATTCTCAACAGCTCACAGCCAAGCAGCTCACCGATGAAGGAGGGACCTCAGCCTATCGTGCCTCCAATCTACTCTCCTGGCTCATAGTCACCGCCCAACACTCTCAGCACAGCCCTTCAGTCAGGACAACACTGAACTGTTCAAGAGCCACAAGCAGCAGCTCAGCTCACAGTGGCAGAGGCACAGCTGGAGGCCATTCAGCTCCACAAGCCTGTTCAATCATTCAATTGGATCATAGCTGAGCTGTACCTCCAACTCCATTTACCCACCGCTGCTCCAAATCCCTTACCGAACAAAAAACTGCTGATCTGTCTGGAGAGCTTCAACTGACCCCCAGCCTCCGAGGGAAAGAGTGTTCCAGAATCCCACTACCCTGTGTGGAAAAAGTGCTTCCTGATTTCACTCCTGAACAGCCTAGCTCTAATTTTAAGATTTTGCCCACTTGTCCTGGATTTCCCGACCAGAGGAAATAGATTCTCTATCTACCCTATCGAATCCCTTTATCAATTTAAAACACATCGATTAGATCACCTCTCAACCTTCGAAACACCAGGGAAAAGAAGCCAGGTTTTTGAAGTTACTCACCTCTGAAGTTTCAGAGTCTATTGTATGTGCTACATCCAGGATCCTGTCCACCTCGATATAATCTGGATTAAAGGGCTCCTCATCGGACTAGAAGAAAAGATGACAGATGCATAATGTAAATTTTGTTAGAATATGAAAATAGTTCAGTACTGCAGTTACTGTTAATGGACCAGCGCTACCTTCACACCAGCCTGGGGTATTGGATGGTACAATGGGTTAGCCAGTGACCTTTCACAACTTGGGTCCAAATTCAGCCTAGATTGATGGCGCAACTCACTCCCCACTGACACACCGCAACTCACTCCCCACTGACACACCGCAACTCACTCCCCACTGACGCACCGCAACTCACTCCCCACTGACACACCGCAACTCACTCCCCACTGACACACCGCAACTCACTCCCCACTGACGCACCGCAACTCACTCCCCACTGACGCACCGCAACTCACTCCCCCACTGACACACCGCAACTCACTCCCCACTGACACACCGCAACTCACTCCCCCACTGACACACCGCAACTCACTCCCCCACTGACGCACCGCAACTCACTCCCCCACTGACACACCGCAACTCACTCCCCACTGACACACCGCAACTCACTCCCCCACTGACACACCGCAACTCACTCCCCCACTGACGCACCGCAACTCACTCCCCACTGACGCACCGCAACTCACTCCCCACTGACGCACCGCAACTCACTCCCCCACTGACACACCGCAACTCACTCCCCCACTGACACACCGCAACTCACTCCCCCACTGACACACCGCAACTCACTCCCCACTGACACACCGCAACTCACTCCCCACTGACACACCGCAACTCACTCCCCCACTGACACACCGCAACTCACTCCCCCACTGACACACCGCAACTCACTCCCCCACTGACACACCGCAACTCACTCCCCACTGACACACCGCAACTCACTCCCCACTGACACACCGTAACTCACTCCCCACTGACACACCGCAACTCACTCCCCCACTGACACACCGCAACTCACTCCCCACTGACACACCGCAACTCACTCCCCACTGACACACCGCAACTCACTCCCCACTGACGCACCGCAACTCACTCCCCCACTGACACACCGCAACTCACTCCCCACTGACGCACCGCAACTCACTCCCCCACTGACACACCGCAACTCACTCCCCCACTGACACACCGCAACTCACTCCCCACTGACGCACCGCAACTCACTCCCCCCACTGACACACCGCAACTCACTCCCCACTGACACACCGCAACTCACTCCCCCACTGACACACCGCAACTCACTCCCCACTGACACACCGCAACTCACTCCCCCACTGACACACCGCAACTCACTCCCCCACTGACACACCGCAACTCACTCCCCACTGACACACCGCAACTCACTCCCCCACTGACACACCGCAACTCACTCCCCACTGACGCACCGCAACTCACTCCCCACTGACACACCGCAACTCACTCCCCACTGACGCACCGCAACTCACTCCCCCACTGACACACCGCAACTCACTCCCCCACTGACACACCGCAACTCACTCCCCACTGACGCACCGCAACTCACTCCCCCACTGACACACCGCAACTCACTCCCCCACTGACACACCGCAACTCATTCCCCACTGACACACCGCAACTCACTCCCCCACTGACACACCGCAACTCACTCCCCCACTGACACACCGCAACTCACTCCGCACTGACGCACCGCAACTCACTCCCCCACTGACACACCGCAACTCACTCCCCACTGACCCACCGCAACTCACTCCCCCACTGACGCACCGCAACTCACTCCCCCACTGACACACCGCAACTCACTCCCCACTGACACACCGCAACTCACTCCCCACTGACACACCGCAACTCACTCCCCACTGACACACCGCAACTCACTCCCCACTGACACACCGCAACTCACTCCCCCACTGACACACCGCAACTCACTCCCCCACTGACGCACCGCAACTCACTCCCCCACTGACACACCGCAACTCACTCCCCCACTGACACACCGCAACTCACTCCCCCACTGACACACCGCAACTCACTCCCCACTGACGCACCGCAACTCACTCCCCACTGACGCACCGCAACTCACTCCCCACTGACGCACCGCAACTCACTCCCCACTGACGCACCGCAACTCACTCCCCACTGACGCACCGCAACTCACTCCCCACTGACGCACCGCAACTCACTCCCCACTGACGCACCGCAACTCACTCCCCACTGACGCACCGCAACTCACTCCCCACTGACGCACCGCAACTCACTCCCCACTGACGCACCGCAACTCACTCCCCACTGACGCACCGCAACTCACTCCCCACTGACGCACCGCAACTCACTCCCCCACTGACGCACCGCAACTCACTCCCCCACTGACGCACCGCAACTCACTCCCCCACTGACACACCGCAACTCACTCCCCACTGACACACCGCAACTCACTCCCCACTGACACACCGCAACTCACTCCCCACTGACACACCGCAACTCACTCCCCACTGACACACCGCAACTCACTCCCCACTGACACACCGCAACTCACTCCCCACTGACACACCGCAACTCACTCCGCACTGACACACCGCAACTCACTCCCCCACTGACACACCGCAACTCACTCCCCCACTGACGCACCGCAACTCACTCCCCACTGACGCACCGTAACTCACTCCCCACTGACACACCGCAACTCACTCCGCACTGACACACCGCAACTCACTCCCCACTGACACACCGCAACTCACTCCCCACTGACACACCGCAACTCACTCCCCACTGACACACCGCAACTCACTCCCCACTGACACACCGCAACTCATTCCCCCACTGACGCACCGCAACTCACTCCCCCACTGACACACCGCAACTCACTCCGCACTGACACACCGCAACTCACTCCCCACTGACACACCGCAACTCACTCCCCACTGACACACCGCAACTCACTCCCCACTGACACACCGCAACTCACTCCCCACTGACACACCGCAACTCACTCCCCACTGACACACCGCAACTCACTCCCCACTGACACACCGCAACTCACTCCCCCACTGACACACCGCAACTCACTCCCCACTGACACACCGCAACTCACTCCCCCACTGACACACCGCAACTCACTCCGCACTGACACACCGCAACTCACTCCCCCACTGACACACCGCAACTCACTCCCCCACTGACACACCGCAACTCACTCCCCCACTGACACACCGCAACTCACTCCCCCACTGACACACCGCAACTCACTCCCCCACTGACACACCGCAACTCACTCCCCCACTGACACACCGCAACTCACTCCCCCACTGACACACCGCAACTCACTCCCCCACTGACACACCGCAACTCACTCCCCCACTGACACACCGCAACTCACTCCCCACTGACACACCGCAACTCACTCCCCACTGACACACCGCAACTCACTCCCCACTGACACACCGCAACTCACTCCCCACTGACGCACCGCAACTCACTCCCCACTGACACACCGCAACTCACTCCCCCACTGACACACCGCAACTCACTCCCCCACTGACACACCGCAACTCACTCCCCCACTGACACACCGCAACTCACTCCGCACTGACACAAGGCGCAAGTCACTCCCCATTGACACGCGCCGCAAGTCACTCCCCACTGACACGCGCCGCAAGTCACTCCCCACTGACACGCGCCGCAAGTCACTCCCCATTGACACGCGCCGCAAGTCACTCCCCATTGACACGCGCCGCAAGTCACTCCCCATTGACACATGCCGCAAGTCACTCCCCATTGACACACCGCAAGTCATTCCCCACTGACACACGCCGCAAGTCACTCCCCATTGACACACCGCAAGTCACTCCCCATTGACACGTGCCGCAAGTCACTCCCCATTGACACGCGCCGCAAGTCACTCCCCATTGACACGTGCCGCAAGTCACTCCCCATTGACACGCGCAGCAAGTCACTCCCCATTGACACGCGCCGCAAGTCACTCCCCATTGACACGCGCCGCAAGTCACTCCCCACTGACACGCGCCGCAAGTCACTCCCCACTGACACGCGCCGCAAGTCACTCCCCATTGACACGCGCCGCAAGTCACTCCCCATTGACACGCGCCGCAAGTCACTCCCCATTGACACATGCCGCAAGTCACTCCCCATTGACACACCGCAAGTCATTCCCCACTGACACACGCCGCAAGTCACTCCCCATTGACACACCGCAAGTCACTCCCCATTGACACGTGCCGCAAGTCACTCCCCATTGACACGCGCCGCAAGTCACTCCCCATTGACACGTGCCGCAAGTCACTCCCCATTGACACGCGCAGCAAGTCACTCCCCATTGACACGCGCCGCAAGTCACTCCCCATTGACACGCGCCGCAAGTCACTCCCCATTGACACACCGCAAGTCACTCCCCCACTGACACACCTGCAAGTCACTCCCCCACTGACACACCGCAAGTCATTCCCCACTGACACACGCTGCAAGTCACTCCCCCACTGACACACCACAAGTCACTCCCCCACTGACACACGCTGCAAGTCACTCCCCCACTGACACACGCCGCAAGTCACTCCCCCACTGACACGCCGCAAGTCACTCCCCCACTGACACACCGCAAGTCATTCCCCATTGGCACACGCCGCAAGTCACTCCCCACTGACACAAGGCGCAAGTCACTCCCCATTGACACGCGCCGCAAGTCACTCCCCATTGACACGCGCCGCAAGTCACTCCCCATTGACACGCGCCGCAAGTCACTCCCCATTGACACGCGCCGCAAGTCACTCCCCATTGACACGCGCCGCAAGTCACTCCCCATTGACACACGCCGCAAGTCACTCCCCATTGACACACCGCAAGTCATTCCCCACTGACACACGCCGCAAGTCACTCCCCATTGACACACCGCAACTCACTCCCCACTGACACACCGCAACTCACTCCCCACTGACACACCGCAACTCACTCCCCACTGACACACCGCAACTCACTCCCCACTGACACACCGCAACTCACTCCCCCACTGACACACCGCAACTCACTCCCCCACTGACACACCGCAACTCACTCCCCACTGACGCACCGCAACTCACTCCCCACTGACGCACCGCAACTCACTCCCCCACTGACGCACCGCAACTCACTCCCCACTGACGCACCGTAACTCACTCCCCACTGACACACCGCAACTCACTCCCCACTGACACACCGCAACTCACTCCCCACTGACACACCGCAACTCACTCCCCACTGACACACCGCAACTCACTCCCCACTGACACACCGCAACTCACTCCGCACTGACACACCGCAACTCACTCCCCCACTGACACACCGCAACTAACTCCCCCACTGACGCACCGCAACTCACTCCCCACTGACGCACCGTAACTCACTCCCCACTGACACACCGCAACTCACTCCGCACTGACACACCGCAACTCACTCCGCACTGACACACCGCAACTCACTCCCCACTGACACACCGCAACTCACTCCCCACTGACACACTGCAACTCACTCCCCACTGACACACTGCAACTCACTCCCCACTGACACACCGCAACTCACTCCCCACTGACACACCGCAACTCATTCCCCCACTGACGCACCGCAACTCACTCCCCCACTGACGCACCGCAACTCACTCCCCCACTGACACACCGCAACTCACTCCCCACTGACACACCGCAACTCACTCCCCACTGACACACCGCAACTCACTCCCCACTGACACACCGCAACTCACTCCCCACTGACACACCGCAACTCACTCCCCCACTGACACACCGCAACTCACTCCCCACTGACGCACCGCAACTCACTCCCCCCTGACACACCGCAACTCACTCCCCCACTGACACACCGCAACTCACTCCCCACTGACACACCGCAACTCACTCCCCACTGACACACCGCAACTCACTCCCCCACTGACACACCGCAACTCACTCCCCACTGACACACCGCAACTCACTCCGCACTGACACACCGCAACTCACTCCCCACTGACACACCGCAACTCACTCCCCACTGACACACCGCAACTCACTCCCCACTGACACACCGCAACTCACTCCCCCACTGACACACCGCAACTCACTCCCCACTGACACACCGCAACTCACTCCCCCACTGACACACCGCAACTCACTCCGCACTGACACACCGCAACTCACTCCCCCACTGACACACCGCAACTCACTCCCCCACTGACACACCGCAACTCACTCCCCCACTGACACACCGCAACTCACTCCCCCACTGACGCACCGCAACTCACTCCCCACTGACGCACCGCAACTCACTCCCCACTGACACACCGCAACTCACTCCCCACTGACACACCGCAACTCACTCCGCACTGACACACCGCAACTCACTCCCCACTGACACACCGCAACTCACTCCCCCACTGACACACCGCAACTCACTCCCCACTGACACACCGCAACTCACTCCCCACTGACACACCGCAACTCACTCCCCACTGACACACCGCAACTCACTCCCCCACTGACACACCGCAACTCACTCCCCCACTGACACACCGCAACTCACTCCGCACTGACACAAGGCGCAAGTCACTCCCCATTGACACGCGCCGCAAGTCACTCCCCACTGACACGCGCCGCAAGTCACTCCCCACTGACACGCGCCGCAAGTCACTCCCCATTGACACGCGCCGCAAGTCACTCCCCATTGACACGCGCCGCAAGTCACTCCCCATTGACACATGCCGCAAGTCACTCCCCATTGACACACCGCAAGTCATTCCCCACTGACACACGCCGCAAGTCACTCCCCATTGACACACCGCAAGTCACTCCCCATTGACACGTGCCGCAAGTCACTCCCCATTGACACGCGCCGCAAGTCACTCCCCATTGACACGTGCCGCAAGTCACTCCCCATTGACACACGCGCCGCAAGTCACTCCCCATTGACACGCGCCGCAAGTCACTCCCCATTGACACACCGCAAGTCACTCCCCCACTGACACACCTGCAAGTCACTCCCCCACTGACACACCGCAAGTCATTCCCCACTGACACACGCTGCAAGTCACTCCCCCACTGACACACCACAAGTCACTCCCCCACTGACACACGCTGCAAGTCACTCCCCCACTGACACACGCCGCAAGTCACTCCCCCACTGACACGCCGCAAGTCACTCCCCCACTGACACACTGCAAGTCATTCCCCATTGGCACACGCCGCAAGTCACTCCCCACTGACACAAGGCGCAAGTCACTCCCCATTGACACGCGCCGCAAGTCACTCCCCATTGACACGCGCCGCAAGTCACTCCCCATTGACACGCGCCGCAAGTCACTCCCCATTGACACGCGCCGCAAGTCACTCCCCATTGACACGCGCCGCAAGTCACTCCCCATTGACACACCGCAAGTCATTCCCCACTGACACACGCCGCAAGTCACTCCCCATTGACACACCGCAAGTCACTCCCCATTGACACGCGCCGCAAGTCACTCCCCATTGACACACCGCAAGTCATTCCCCACTGGCACACGCCGCAAGTCACTCCCCATTGACACGCGCAGCAAGTCACTCCCCCATTGACACAAGCCGCAAGTCATTCCCCCATTAACACAAGCCGCAAGTCACTCCCCATTGACACGCGCCGCAAGTCACTCCCCATTGACACGCGCAGCAAGTCACTCCCCCATTGACACAAGCCGCAAGTCACTCCCCATTGACACGCGCCGCAAGTCACTCCCCATTGACACGCGCCGCAAGTCACTCCCCATTGACACGCGCCGCAAGTCACTCCCCATTGACACGCGCCGCAAGTCACTCCCCATTGACACGCCGCAAGTCACTCCCCATTGACACGCGTCGCAAGTCACTCCCCATTGACACGCGCCGCAAGTCACTCCCCATTGACACGCCGCAAGTCACTCCCCATTGACACGCGCCGCAAGTCACTCCCCATTGACACGCGCCGCAAGTCACTCCCGATTGACACACCGCAAGTCATTCCCCACTGGCACACGCCGCAAGTCACTCCACATTGACACGCGCAGCAAGTCACTCCCCCATTGACACAAGCCGCAAGTCACTCCCCCATTGACACGCGCCGCAAGTCACTCCCCATTGACACGCGCCGCAAGTCACTCCCCATTGACACGCGCCGCAAGTCACTCCCCATTGACACGCGCCGCAAGTCACTCCCCATTGACACGCGCCGCAAGTCACTCCCCATTGACACGCGCCGCAAGTCACTCCCCATTGACACGCGCAGCAAGTCACTCCCCATTGACACGCGCAGCAAGTCACTCCCCATTGACACGCGCAGCAAGTCACTCCCCCATTAACACAAGCCGCAAGTCACTCCCCATTGACACGCGCCGCAAGTCACTCCCCATTGACACGCCGCAAGTCACTCCCCATTGACACGCGCCGCAAGTCACTCCCCATTGACACGCGCCGCAAGTCACTCCCCATTGACACGCGCCGCAAGTCACTCCCCATTGACACGCGCCGCAAGTCACTCCCCATTGACACACCGCAAGTCATTCCCCACTGGCACACGCCGCAAGTCACTCCCCATTGACACGCGCAGCAAGTCACTCCCCCATTGACACAAGCCGCAAGTCACTCCCCCATTGACACGCGCCACAAGTCACTCCCCATTGACACGCGCCGCAAGTCACTCCCCACTGACACGCGCCGCAAGTCACTCCCCATTGACACGCGCCGCAAGTCACTCCCCATTGACACGCGCCGCAACTCACTCCCCATTGACACGCGCCGCAAGTCACTCCCGATTGACACACCGCAAGTCATTCCCCACTGGCACACGCCGCAAGTCACTCCCCATTGACACACGCAGCAAGTCACTCCCCCATTGACACAAGCCGCAAGTCACTCCCCCATTGACACGCGCCGCAAGTCACTCCCCATTGACACGCGCCGCAAGTCACTCCCCATTGACACGCGCCGCAAGTCACTCCCCATTGACACGCGCCGCAAGTCACTCCCCATTGACACGCGCAGCAAGTCACTCCCCATTGACACGCGCAGCAAGTCACTCCCCATTGACACGCGCAGCAAGTCACTCCCCCATTAACACAAGCCGCAAGTCACTCCCCATTGACACGCGCCGCAAGTCACTCCCCATTGACACGCCGCAAGTCACTCCCCATTGACACGCGCCGCAAGTCACTCCCCATTGACACGCGCCACAAGTCACTCCCCATTGACACGCGCCGCAAGTCACTCCCCATTGACACGCGCCGCAAGTCACTCCCCATTGACACACCGCAAGTCATTCCCCACTGGCACACGCCGCAAGTCACTCCCCATTGACACGCGCAGCAAGTCACTCCCCCATTGACACAAGCCGCAAGTCACTCCCCCATTGACACGCGCCACAAGTCACTCCCCATTGACACGCGCCGCAAGTCACTCCCCACTGACACGCGCCGCAAGTCACTCCCCATTGACACGCGCCGCAAGTCACTCCCCATTGACACGCGCCGCAACTCACTCCCCATTGACACGCGCCGCAAGTCACTCCCCATTGACACACCGCAAGTCATTCCCCACTGGCACACGCCGCAAGTCACTCCCCATTGACACGCGCAGCAAGTCACTCCCCCATTGACACAAGCCGCAAGTCACTCCCCCATTGACACGCGCCACAAGTCACTCCCCATTGACACGCGCCGCAAGTCACTCCCCACTGACACGCGCCGCAAGTCACTCCCCATTGACACGCGCCGCAAGTCACTCCCCATTGACACATGCCGCAAGTCACTCCCCATTGACACACCGCAAGTCATTCCCCACTGACACGCGCCGCAAGTCACTCCCCACTGACACGCGCCGCAAGTCACTCCCCATTGACACATGCCGCAAGTCACTCCCCATTGACACACAAGTCACTCCCCATTGACACGCGCCGCAAGTCACTCCCCACTGACACGCGCCGCAAGTCACTCCCCATTGACACGCGCCGCAAGTCACTCCCCATTGACACGCGCCGCAAGTCACTCCCCATTGACACGCCGCAAGTCACTCCCCATTGACACGCGCCGCAAGTCACTCCCCATTGACACGCGCCGCAAGTCACTCCCCATTGACACGCGCCACAAGTCACTCCCCATTGACACACCGCAAGTCATTCCCCACTGGCACACGCCGCAAGTCACTCCCCCATTGACACACGCCGCAAGTCACTCCCCATTGACACACCGCAAGTCACTCCCCATTGACACAAGCCGCAAGTCACTCCCCCATTGACACGCGCCACAAGTCACTCCCCATTGACACGCGCCGCAAGTCACTCCCCATTGACACACGCCGCAAGTCACTCCCCATTGACACACGCCGCAAGTCACTCCCCACTGACACACGCCGCAAGTCACTCCCCAGTGACACACGCCGCAAGTCACTCCCCAGTGACACACGCCGCAAGTCACTCCCCACTGACACACGCCGCAAGTCACTCCCCACTGACACACGCCGCAAGTCACTCCCCACTGACACACGCCGCAAGTCACTCCCCACTGACACACGCCGCAAGTCACTCCCCACTGACACACGCCGCAAGTCACTCCCCACTGACACACGCCGCAAGTCACTCCCCACTGACACACGCCGCAAGTCACTCCCCACTGACACACGCCGCAAGTCACTCCCCATTGGCATAAGGCACACATTACTCTGACACACGGCGCATGTTACTTCCCCTGTTACCACACTAGCCGCACACACAAGAGCTAAATTTATTTGGACCTTTTTATTTGCATGCTAATTGATGCTAATTGAGTGGAAATATTGTTACGCTCCATTTAAAGTGTTTGGTGTAGGTTTAAATATTGGGATAAGCAATCAAAAAAATAAACAAGTTGTTTGAAATTCACTTCATGCTCCCGAAGCATTTTATTAATTGAATTTATAGAATAAAGATTTGACACTCTGGGGTCAGCACTCTAATTTGTCCTGACTTAATCAAACTCACCTTGTCGGCAGGAGCAAGGTTAAGAAAACAAATTAAACGGATCAAGAGCAAAGACACAAATTAATGACAACAATTTCCCTTTTGTTTTAATTGCTGCCTTTGTACAGCTGGATGAGTTAAGACGACAAGCAATAATTTTGAACAAATATGGAGACAGTTGTGAAGGGAATTGCAGAAGAGCAGCTCCCAATATTTATCTTCCATCTTTATCTCATTCCACTTCACTCCTCTCCTCTCCCGAGGGGAGGGGCGGGGCGGGAAGGGAGGGTCCCACTGGGGCGGCGCCTACTGGGAGACGATTCACGAGAAATGACTCTCTTCTGACCCTCGTGTGCATGCGATTAAACAGAGAGCAAATGAGCTCCTGTTAACAGTTCTGCAAGAAATGAATGGGCAAATCTACCGAAACACATTTCCTGTTTGGTGATCAGTAGGGCTCTTGAAAATCAAATCAACTTTTATTGTCATTGTTAGTGCACAAGTGCAGTACAACGAAATGTAGGCTTGCGGCTCCCAAGAGTGTACATTTAGATTAAGACATTTAAACATTCAACATACATTTGGCTTGTAATACATTTAACATAAACATAACCATAATAAAGTGCATTGGCAGATGTGCAGGCTTTAGAGTTTATTTGTGGAGTTCAGTAGGATGACAGCCCTGGGAAAGAAGCTGTTCCTAAATCTGGTCGTACGGGTGCGAATGCATCTGTAGCGTCTCCCAGATGGCAGGAGGGCGAACAGACTGTGGCTGGGGTGGGTAGGGTCTTTGATGATGGACCGCGACCTCCGTAAACAGCGTTTCTGGTATATGTGCTCTATGGTCGGTAGCCGGGTGCCGGTAATGCGTTGGGCAGTTTTGACTACCCGCTGCAGGGCTTTCCGGTCATAGTAGCTACAGCTGCCATACCATACTGTGATACAGTTCGTCAGGATGCTCTCTATTGTGCAGCGGTAAAAGTTAGAGAGGATCAGGGGTGACAGGTTACATCCCTTCAGCCTCCTTAGGAAATGTAGGCGCTGCTGGGCCTTCTTCACCAGAGAGGAGGTATTGAGGGACCAGGAGAGGTCTTCCGTGATGTGGACTCCGAGGAACTTAAAGCTGTCCACCCTTTCCACCACAGCCCCATTGATGTGGATGGGGGTGTGACTTCTGCCTTTAGACTTCCTGAAGTCCACAATGATTTCTTTGGTTTTCTTGATGTTAAGGGCCAGGTTGTTATCGGCGCACCACTTCACGAGATGCTGGACCTCCTCCCTGTAGGCTGACTCATCGTTGTTGGTGATCTGGCCTACTACCGTGGTATCATCTGCAAACTTGATGATGGTGTTGGAACCATGAACAGCCACACAGTCGTGGGTGAAGAGGGAGTAGAGGAGGGGGCTCAGCACACATCCTTGTGGGGCCCCCGTGTTCAGGGTCGGGGGGTCGGGGGGGGGGGGGGGGGAGGTGTGGTTACCTAATTTGACAGACTGGGGTCTGTTTGTTAGGAAGTCCAGGGTCCAGTTGCAGAGGGAAGTGTTCAGGCCAAGAGTTTGGAGTTTGGTGGCCAGCTTGTTGGGGACGATAGTATTGAATGCTGAGCTGTAGTCTATGAACAGCATTCTGATGTAGGTCTCCTTACCATCGAAGTGATTCAGCGCCGAGTGTAGAGCAGTTGTGATTGCATCCTCCGTTGATCCGTTTGCACGATAGGCAAACTGGTGTTGGTCAAGAGAGGCGGGAACACTGGCTTTGATGTGAGCCAGGACCAGTCTCTCGAAACACTTCATTATAATGGGTGTGAGTGCGACAGGTCGATAGTCGTTCAGGCACGTCACAGCCGTTTGTTTTGGCACAGGAATAATGGTAGCAGTCTTGAAGCATGTAGGGACTACTGCCTGGGCCAATGACAGATTGAAGATGGCGGTGAAGACATCAGCCAGCTGATCAGCACATTCCTTGAGTACCTGTCCAGGGATGCTATCCGGTCCAGCAGCCTTTCGTGTGTTCACTCCGCGTAGAACACCCCTTACGTCGGAGGTCGACAGAGTGAGCACCTGGTCTTCCAGGGGTGGCCAGGCTTTGGTAGCCGGCTCCCTGTCGTAGCGAGCGTAGAAGTTGTTAAGCTCCTCCGGAAGGGAGGCATCGCTAACCGGGGGGCTGGTGTTTTTGCCCTTGTAGTCAGTGATGGACTGGATGCCTTGCCACATGCAACCCTCATCAGAAGTTTATGAACAGTTATTAAGTTTATAGTTTTAACATTCCTTTTCAAGCACTCCGCAGTTCCCTGCCACAGCCTGTATTTACACCGCACAGTTAGCAGAACAGTCCAAGATGCTTCCATTGGGGAAGGGACACCAAGAGGGATAGGGAGAACAGTCAAAGATGTGACTGGAAGCGTGATGGAGGAGGTAGATTTGGGGGAGGATTTTGAAGGTGGGCAGTGATTCAGTATTGTGGGAGAGTTGAGGAGAATGTTCCAGAAGGCAGGGCAGAACCAGCCAAGATCCACCGTACCATCTGTTACCACATGTAGAGAGTTCTGTGCCCGGGGCAGCAAGTTGCAGAGGCTGTCTTGAGCTTGTATGCTTACAACTCATTGGCCCAGTAGGCTAGTACACTTCTTGAAAAGAGCCACTTCCAACATGCACTGGCCTCAGATGGGCGGAGAGCTGGGATATTTTCAGAGCAGTTTTTAAATTTTAATTGACTGAAATGGAAAGACTACACCCAGTATTTAATAAAACCCTTTGCTGCCACAGCAACCCGTGGATGACACCACAGCGCTATTCTGGCATTCTCTCACTGCGTTCTCTAGCCTCTCTCCCTCGAGCATCAATCTTAACAGCTGAAAGAGTCAAAAACACAAGAATGTAGGAATGAGAAAGCCTGTTCACCTCACTCCACCGTCCAGCTCCCAATTCAGCACTTGATCACAGAATGGGTGGGCGTGTGCTGTGAGGAGGATGCCGAGAAACTCCAGGATGATTTGGACAGGTTGGGTGATTGGGCAAAAGCATGGCAGATGCAATATAACGTGGATAAATGCGAGGTTATCCACTTTGGTGGCAAAAACAGGAAGGCAGATTATCTGAATGGCAATAGATTGGGAGAAGGGGAAGTGCAACGAGACCTGGGTGTCCTTGTGCACCAGTCGCTGAAGGTAAGCATGCAGGTGCAGCAGGCGGTTAAGAAGGCAAATGGTATGTTGGCCTTCGTAGCGAGAGGGTTTGAGTACAGGAACAAGGATGTCTTGCTGCAGTTGTACAGGGCCTTGGTGAGACCACATCTCGAGTATGGTGTGCAGTTTTGGTCGCCTTATCTGAGGAAGGACGTTCTTGCCATGGAAAGAGTTCAGCGAAGATTCACCAGGCTGATACTTGGGATGGCAGGAATGATGTACGAGGAGACATTGGGTCGATTGGGCTTGTACTCGCTGGAGTTTAGAAGAATGAGAGGGGATCTCATTGAAACTTATAAAATTCTGACAGGACTGGACAGACTAGATGCAGGAAGGATGTTCCCGATGGTCGGGGAGTCCAGAACCAGGGGTCACAGTCTAAGGATAAGGGGTAGGCCATTAAGGACAGAAATGAGGAGGAATTTCTTCACCCAGAGAGTGGTGAACCTGTGGAATTCTCTACCACAGAAGGCAGTTGAGGCCAATCCATTAAATATATTCAAGAAGGAGTTGGATATATTTCTTAAGGCTAAAGGGATCAAGGGGTATGGGGAGAAGGCAGGGACAGGGTACTGAATTTGGATGATCAGCCATGATCGCATTGAATGGTGGAGCAGGCTCGAGGGGCCGAATGGCCGACTCCTGCTCCTATCTTCTATGTTTCTATGAATAATTATGGATGAGGGGAGCCATTCAGCCCATCCATCTACAATGACCCAACAAGCACCCCCCCACCCCCAAAGTGCAGCATCCAATTACATCTCAAGTGATTCCAAGGTTTCAGCCTCCACTAACAGAGTCCGTTACTGTGAAGAATTTCCTGATATCAACCCTAAAAATTTACACTGTTCCTCGCCGCCCCCCCCCCCCCCCCAAGCCTACATTCATCCACAATAAGCCCAATCAGGAATTGATTCACCGCCTTTTTTTAACACTTCAATTGTACTGGTATTTGGGGCATTGGGTGGAATACTTTACACAAGATTTAAGGTCAAAAGGCTGATTTTTCTTGCAAAAATTTTAATTCATACTTTTTAAATTTATGCTTGCCATAATTCATTCATATTTACTACAAAAATGCACAACTACTCACCCCTTAGAATCTTTGAAACCCAATTTTAAAACAGCAGCACCTTAGAGCTCAGGTGACGTTAAGTTCCTGGCTTTAGTTAATAATCGCACCCTCCAATTCTCTCAGCTTCAGATTCAAACCAGCCCGGGGAAATTTCAGATCAATATCAGGAAGTTCATCAAATGAAGAGTGATCGACCTATGGAAACACACTTCCGAGTAGGAGAGTGGGAAGCAAAAGCCTGGATGCATTGATTAGCGGGAAGAGACGGGGACAGGACTGTAGGTTCATTCTCGATGCACGAGCTAAAATGGGCTTCATCACCCATCTTGTGATTCTGCTTTAGCACGAATACTCTACCCCCCACATTATCAGTTCAATGAACTATTCTGAAGACCTCAGCCCATTCTCGGCAACGCTCTCCGATCTTTTTGCCAACTGCGATCCATTTATCTTCCTCACTCTTCAGATCTTCACGTTGCCCTTCTCTTCTGCTTTCCGCTGCTTCTCTTTATAAGAACCGTGCCCACAGCTGGACACAATATGCTGGGTGCAACATTCCTCCCTCAATCAACACCAGATTAACTGGTCATTCACTCCACTGCCGTTTGTGAGATATTGCTGGCACAGAATAGGTGCTGCCTTTGCCCAGTCAATGCACTTCAAAACTTAGATGGCGAGGAGATGCATTAAGACAGCACCTTATCACATCTCTCAAACATACATGCAATGAATTACTTTGAAGTGCAGAGATATTATAAGCAGCCATTTTGTGCACAGGAAGATTGCAGCAATTAAATAATGATCAGTTGATGCTGGTTGAGGATGAAGTGTTGACCAGAAGCTGCTCTTTGAGTTAGGCCATAGGATCTTTATAACTTGAGGAACAATGTAAAAAGGGAGTGAACTCCCCCCTCAAGGGGCAAGTGAAGGCACTGTTACACTTAACTGACCTTTGCCCACTGCCTTTCCAGGTTCAGTGCTGTCCTGAAGGTCTATTGGGGGCTAAAGTGGGAGTCAGTCGATGAGTCAGTCTTCATTGCACGCTGTTCATTCTCTGAATTAGCCTCCAACAGGAGACCAGAGGAACCCCAACATCAAAGATTCTTCAATTTAAAAATAAATGAAGTGGCAGGGTTGGGAATTGCTGCCAAGCTCCCACAGTCACCACACGGCCCATGCTTACACGATGATGCAAGCAGCTGAAACTTAATGGACCAACACTAACTCCAGCAGCAGACTCGGGGTGGGGGAGCAACAATAAAAAGTCTTCACTGCCATCACGTCAAGAGGCCAGTAAGTGCCGAAACCCACCCATTTGTGGGGGGGGGGGGTGGGGTCAAGACATCCTTCAATGTGGGCCGAGAGTCGCTGGAAATAAAAGCACCGTAGTAATATTCTGAACCCAAGGCCACTAACAGCAGTCTTCAGCAATTTAACCTCAGTCCCAGCAGCCTTACACCCTGTAATGCTGCTGTTGAAGAGTGGGTGTTCTCCGTGTGATTACCCCAGCACCCAACTTCCTTTTCTGGCTCCTATGTTAGCTGACATTGTTAACGGTTCTCTCTCCTCAGGTACTGGCCCCCTCTCCCTCAAATCTGCCGGCATCACCCCTCTCCTCAAAAAAAACAACCCTTGACCCCTCCATCCTTGCAAACTACCGCCCCATCCCCAACCTCCCTTTTTTCTCCAAGTCCTTGAATGTGTTGTCGCCTCCCAAATCCATGCACATCTTTCCCGCAATTCCATGTTTGAATCCCTCCAATCAGGTTTCCGCCCCTCCACAGTACCAAAACAGCTCTCATCAAAGGCACACATGACATCCTTTGTGACTGTGACAAAGGTAAACTATCCCTCCTCGTTCTTCTTGACTTGTCTGCAGCTTTGACACGGTTGACCACTCCATCCTACTCCAACGGCTCTCCGCCGTCGTCCAGCTGGGTGGGACTGCACTCGCCTGGTTCCATTCTTATCTATCTAATCATAGCCAGAGAATCACCTGCAACGGTTTCTCTTCCCGCTCCCGCATCGTTACCTCTGGTGTCCCCCAAGGATCTATCCTTGGCCCCCTCCTATTTCTCATCTACATGCTGCCCCTTGGCCCCGAGCTTCCAGTCGCCTGTCATTTTAATTCACCGCTCCATTCCCACTCGGACCTCACCGTCCTTGGCCTCTTGTATTGTTCCACGGAAGCTCAATGTAAACTCGAGGAACAGCACCTCATCTTCCGATTAGGCACTCTGCAGCCTTCCAGACTCAATGTCGAGTTTAACAATTTCAGATCATAACCTCGGCCCCCATTACATTTTTACTTGTAATTTTTCCACTCCTTTTCCCCCCCCTTTCCTTTTGTTTCTCTCTCACTATCTCTTGCCCTGCCAGTACACTTCACACCTAATCTCAGCCTATTACCATCTCGTCTAGCTTCGAATACCTTTTATTGTCTCTTTTACTTCTTTTGTTTCTTTTACTTCTTTTGTCCGATCGCAGCCCTGCCTTCGATCTATTTTCTTTTCTTTCCAGTTTTGAAGAAGGGTTCGACCCGAAACGTCAACTGAAATTTCTCTCCACGGATGTTGCCTGACCTGCTGAGTTTTTCCAGCATTTTCTGTTGTTATCCGAAAACACAGAGTCAGTTTCCACATGTACGCTGACGACACCCAGCTCTACCTCACTGCCTCTTCTCTCAACCCCTCCACGGTCTCTGAATGTCAGACTGCTTGTCCGACATCCAGTTCTGGATGAGCAGAAATTTTCTCCAATTAAATATTGGGAAGACCGAAGCCATTGTTTTCAGTCGCCGCCACAAACTCCGTTCCCTAGCCAGAGTCCATCCCTCTCCGTAACATCTGTCTGAGGCTGAACCACCTCGGTGTCATATTTGACCCTGAAATGAGCTTCCGACCATATATCCGCAGCATAACAAAGACTGCCTACTTCCACCTCCGTAACATCGCCCGTCTCCGCCCTTGCCTCACCTCACCTGCCGCTGAAACCCTCATCCATGCCTTTGTTACCTCTCGACTTGACTATTCCAACGCACTCCTGGCTGGCCTCCCACGTTCTACCCTACGTAAACTTGATGTCATCCAAATCTCGGCTGCCCATGTCCTAACTTGCACCAAGTCCCGTTCACCCATCTGCCCAAATCATACTGGAGTTTCTCGGCATCCTCCTCACAGCACACACGCCCACCCAGCTTTGTGTCGTCTGCAAACTTGGAGATATTACATCTAGTTCCCTCGTCTAGATCATTAATATATATTGTGAATAGCTGGGGTCCTAGCACCGATCCCTGCGGTACCCCACTAGTCACTGCCTGCCACTCGGAAAAAGATCCGTTTATTCCAACTCTTTGCTTCCTGTCTGCCAACCAGTGCTCTATCCAAGTCAGTACCTTACCCCCAATCCCTTGTGCTTTAACTTTACACGCTAATCTCTTATGCGGGACCTTATCGAAAGCCTTCTGAAAGTCCAAATACACCACATCCACTGGTTCTCCCTTATCTATTCTACCAGTTACATCCTCAAAAAATTCCAGTAGAATAGTCAAGCACGATTTACCTTTTGTGAATCCATGTTGACTTTGTTCGATCCTGTCACGGTTTTCCAAGTGCTCTATTACATCTTTTATAATGGACTCTAGCATTTTCCCCACTACCAAAGTCAGGCTTACCGGTCTATAATTCCCCGTTTTCTCTCTACCACCTTTTTTGAATAGTGGGGTAACATTAGCTACCCTCCAATCCATGGGAACTGTTCCAGAGTCTATAGAATTTTGGAAGATGACCAGCAATGCATCTACTATTTCTAGGGCCACTTCCTTAAGTACCCTAGGATGTAGATTATCAGGCCCTGGGGATTTATCGGCCTTCAATCCCGTCAATTTCCCTAACACCATTTCCCTACAAATACAGATTTCATTCAGTTCCTCCCTCTCATTAGACCCTATGCTCCCCGACATCTCTGGGAGGTTATTTGTGTCCTCCTTTGTGAAGACAGAACCAAAGTATGTATTTAATTGGTCTGCCATTTCTTTGTTCCCCATTATAGATTCCCCTGATTCTGACTGCAAGGGACCTACGCTTGACTTCACCAATCTTTTTCTCTTCACATATCTATAGAAGCTTTTTCAGTCAGTTTTTATGTTCCCTGCAAGCTTACTTTCATACTCTATTTTCCCCCTCTTAATTAATCCCTTTGTCCTCCTTTGCTGAATCCTAAACTGCTCCCAATCCTCAGGTTTGCTGCTTTTTCTGGCCAATTTATAAGTCCTCTCCTTGGATCTTATGCTATCCCTAATTTCCTTTGTTGAGTCATCTTTTTTGTTTTATTTTTATGCCAAGCAGGGATGAGCAAATTCTGTAGTTCATCCATGCGATCTTTAAATGTTTGTTTGCCATTGCCTATCCACCGTCAACCCTTTAAGTAACGTTCCCCAATCCATCCTAGCCAACTCGCGCCTCATACCATCGTAGTTTCCTTTATTTAAATTCAGGACCCTAGTCTCTGAGTCAAATACTTCACTCTCCATCTTAGTGAAGAATTCTATCATATTATGATCGCTCCACCCCAAGGGGCCTCGCACAACAAGATTGCTAATTAATCGCTTTACTACGTTAAAGGCGCTATATAAATAGAAGTTGTTGTGGTTATTGTCGTACCCCACAGCCAGGCTATCCTCTTTACGTTCATGAACCACTCAAACACGCAGCCTGGTAAACAACCAACTGCTCTCCAGCCATCCTCTTTACCTCAACAAAAAGGTTCTTCATCTGGGCCCGTTTGGTCCGGAAACGTTTGATCTTCTGGTGAATCCTTTTGTCTTTCTGCAGCTCCTCCACCGTGGCCCATTTGCAGTGTAGGTAGGAGCTGAAACAAAGGAAGATTGTACCAACTGTATACTGAAGAAAGAACAAACCTATATTTATGTAGTCACACCCCGAGGACATCCCAAAGCACTTTACAGCCAATAAAGTATTTCTGAAGCGTATTCATTGTTGCAATGTAGGAAGCGCAGTTGCCAAGGTCCCACAAACAGCAAAAGTGACCAGATAATCTGTTTCAGTGATGTTGGTTGAGGGATAACTATTGGCCAGGACACCAGGGAGAACTCCCCTGCTCTTAAATCCACCTAAGGGGGAAAATGGGGACTCAGTTTAACATCTCATCTGAAAGACGGCACATCAGACAGTGCAGCACTCCCTCAGTACTGCACCGAAGTATCAGCCTGGATTATGTGCTCTGAATCTGGGTCATGAACCCACAACCTGCTGACTCAGAGACGAGAGCTCTACCACTGAGCCAAAGCCAACACTGCATGCGTGAGACCCACACCATTACCTGCAGAGTAACAGGTGAGACCACCCCCAGACCACCCACCACAGCAGAGACAGAGCCCAAAAGCAGGTGGCACGTTTAATTAAAAGCATCAAAACCCGATAAATTTCAGTAACTCCTGGGCCCAGCTTGGCTGTCATTCCCAATTCATTTTCCACTCATGTGCTTTTCCCCAGCCAGACTACAACTTTAACTAAAATAATCCAAGATCAGACTCTGCAGCAAAAATGAACCAAAATGACTTCACTATCTCAAGTGCTGTTTCACGGCACTAAAGGATTGCCTCAAGCACTGTATCCGAGGGATTCCTGGTAGCATGTTACAACTCGGACACTGGCTCTGCTCTACAATATAAGCACTTACCAGCGTTACAATGCAGTAAACGCACGATTCCCAACAAGCTGCTCAAACAGAATTGTCTTCCCTGGGAAACCACTGGGCTCAGCAGTAACGACTCTGGACCATCGAGCGCAAGTATGTGGAATGTGAAGACTTCTAAATCCACTGCCAACTTATACAGATGTTGCTGAATCAATGATATGTTTTTCAGTCCTGTGCTAATTCTTAATTCTGTCCCAGAAAAGTTTATGCAAATCACTGGGCCTCAGTGAAATTAGAAACATAGAATATAAGAACTAGGAGCAGGAGTCGGCCATTTGGCCCCTCGACCCTGCCCCGCCGTTCAATATGATCATGGCTGATCTTCTACCTCATCTCCACTTTTCTGCACTCTCCCCATATCTCTCGATTCTATTAATATTCAAAAATCTATCAATCTCGGTCTTGAATATACCCAATGACTGAGCCTCCACAGCCCTCTGGGGTAGAGAATTCCAAAGATTCACACCGCGCCAAGTGATGACATTTCTCATCTCAGTCCTAAATGGCCGACCCCTTATTCTGAAACTGTGACCCCTGGTTCTAAACGCCCCAGCCAGGGGAAACACCCTCCCTGCATCTACCCTGTCAAAATGTTGTATGTTTCAATGAGATCACGTCTCATTCTTCTAAACGCTAGGGAATATAGGCCTAGTCTACTCAATCTCTCCTCATAGGACAATCCCCCCATCCCAGGAACCAGTCTGGTGAACCTTCGTTGCACTCCCTCTATGGCCAGTATATCCTTCCTTAGGTAAAGAGACCAAAACTGTCCACAATACTCCAGGTGTGGTCTCACCAAGGCCCTATATGATTGGAGTAAGACTTCTTTACTCCTGTACTCAAATCCTCTTGTAATGAAGGCCAGCATACCATTTGCCTTCCTAATGGCTTGCTGCACCTGCACATTCACTTTCAGTGACTCATGTACAAGGACACCCAGGTCCCTTTGAGCATCTGCATTCCCCAATCTTTCACCATTTAGGAAATACTCTGCTTTTCTATTTTTCCTACCAAAGTGGATAACTTCACATTTCTCCACATTATATTGCATTTGCCATGTTCTTGCCCACTCACTTAGCCTGTCTATATCCCCTTGAAGCCTCCCTGCATCCTCCTCACAACTTACATTCCCACCCAGCTTTGTATCATCAGCAAGCTTGGATAGATTACATTTGGTCTTCTCATCCAAATCATTGATGTAGATTGTCAATAGCTGAGGGCCAAGCACTAATCCTTGCGGTACCCCACTAGTTACAGCCTGCCAACCCGAAAATGAACGTTTATTCCTACTCTCTGTTTTCTGTCTGTTAACCAATCCTCAGTCTATGCTAGTATATTACCCCCAATCACATGGGCCCTAATTTTAATAACCTCTTGTGTGGCACCTTATCGAATGCCTTCTGAAAATCCATATACACATCCACTGCTTCCCTCTCATCTATTCTGATAGTTACAACCTCAAAAAACTCTAAGATTCGTCAAACACGATTTCCCTTTCATAAATCCGTGTTGACTCTGCCCAATCCTATTATTATTTTCTAAGTGCCCTGCTACCACGTCCTTAATAGTAGATTCTAGCATGTTCCCTACTACTGATGTCAGGCTAACTGGTCTGTAGTTTCCCCGTTTTCTCTCTCTCCTTTCTTAAATAGTGGGGTTACATTTACTACCTTCCAATCCGCGGGAATTGTGCTAGAATCTATGGAATTTTGGAAAATGACAATCAATGCATCCACTATCTCTATCGCCACCTCTTTCAAAACCCTAGGATGTAGGCCATCAGGTCCAGGGGATTTATCGGCTTTCAGTCCTATTAATTTCTCCAGTACTATTTTTTACTAATACTAAATTTCTTTCAGTTCCTCATTCTCGCAAGAGCCTTGGTTCTCCACTATTTCCGGGAAGTTTTTTGCGTCTTCTTCCGTGAAGATAGACACAAAGTATTTGTTTAATTTCTCTGCCATTTCCTTATTCCCCATTATAATTTCTCCTGTCTCAGCCTGTAAGGGACCCACATTTACTTTCGCTAATCTCATCCTTCTTACATACCTATAGAAGCTTTTACAGTCTGTTTTTATGTCTCTCACTAGTTTTCTCTCATATTCTATTTTCCCTTTCTTTATCAATTTCTTGGTCCTCCTTTGCTGAATTCTAAAATCCTCCCAATCCTCAGGCTTACTGCTCTTTTTGGCAACATTATAAGCCTCTTCCTTTGATCTAATACTGTCTTTAACAACAATGACGTTTATTTATATAGCACCTTTAACGTAGTAAAATCCCAAGGCGCTGCACAGGAGTATTTTAAGACAAAAAATTTAACACCGAGTCACATAAGGCGAAATTAGGGCAGGTGACCAAAAGCCTGGTCAAAGAGGTAGGTTTTAAGCGTCTTAAAGGAGGAAAGAGAGGTAGCGAGGCTGAGAGGTTTAGGCAGGGAATTCCAGAGCTTAGGGCCTAGGCAACAGAAGGCACGGCCACCAAAGGTTGAGCGGTTAGAATCAGGGATGCTCAAGAGAGCGGAATTAGAAGAGTGCAGATATCTTGGGTAATTGTGGGACTGAAGGAGATTACAGAGATAGGGAGGGGGCGAGGCCATGGAGGGATTTGAAAACAAGGATGAGAATTTTGAAATCGAGGCACTGCTTTAATTTTCCTCGTTAGCCACGGTTGGACCACTTTTCCTGTGATTTTGTGCCTTAAAGGAATGTATATTTGTTGTAAATTATACATTAATTCTTTAAATGTTAGCCATTGCTTCTCTTAGGGTTGCAAAGGGGTGGAAAGTTTCCGGTAAATTTCCGGAAATTTTCCACGGGAAGTTTAGCTTGGGAACTTTGGGAATTTTGCCCAAAAAAGCACATGCTAGCATAATATTGTTTTTTTTGTATTTCTTTCTTTTTTTTCCCCCCCACAGGTCCTCTCTTAAAATTACTAACAGAGATGGAATCTTAATTATTAAAGAATTTCTTAATCAATATATGTTTATCTTCTTACTTGGCTTGTTTTAATAATGATAAGTTTTGTGTGTGACCGTGAACAAATGTGTCCTGATTGGTTGGATGAGTGGATGAGCGATTAGCTCCCTCTAGCCCCACGGTGGCATAGTGGTTAGCACTGTTGCCTCACAGCGCCAGAGACCCGGGTTCGAATCCGGCCTCGGGCGACTGTCTGTGTGGAGTTTGCACATTCTCCCCGTGTTTGCGTGGGTTTTCTCCGGGTGCTCCAGTTTCCTCCCACAGTCCAAAGATGTGCGGGTTAGGTTGATTGGCTATGATAAATTGACCCTTAGTGTTAGGGGGATTAAATACGTGGGGTTACAGGGATAGGGTGGGATACGTGTTGGTGTAGGGGTTACGGGGATCGGGTGGGATATGTGTCGGTGCACGCTCGATGGGCCGAAATGGCCTCTATCTGCACTGTGGGGTTTCTGTGATTCTGTGATATTTGTAATATTTGCATATCGAATTGTGATTGGCCTGCAGGCATGTAAGACTGCTATAGTTTTTTTAAGATCCAGGTTAGGGGTCCTGAGGGAAGTCATTTTGTTTTCTGCTGATGTTGTGATGATGCAGTAAGTAAATCAGACTTTATACCAAATAAACCAGTTACTCGTTGAACTCTGTTGTCCTTCAATTTAAAATATACAAAATAATACACTATTGGTGATGTAGCGTCGTGTGTGTACAGGTCATGCTTCCATCACATGGAGCATCAGCAAAAATGTACTCACCCTGTTGCAATCGTGCTGATCGACCGCAGTTCGACACAGAGATGAATGCCCTTTATTTCTCTGCATAGAACAATGCCACGTTTACCGTCGGATGTGTGGAAGCATTTTACCCCAGGCATTAAAGATGGAAAGACTGTGTACATGTGCAAACACTGTAGAAAGCCATATGTAAAGAATGCCACAAAGATGCAGCAGCATTTATCCAAATGCAACAACTTCACTCAAAGCTCACAGCAGTCAGCCCAGAGTTCCTCTGCTTCCATTCAAGAAGATGATGGTTCTCATTCAGCATCAGGCTCCTTATCATCAGCAACTCCTGGCCCACTTGGAAGGTTCTTTGATACAATGGATAACCATAGCCAGAAGAATGCAAATGAGTGCCTTGCTCGAGCTGTATATGCAACAGGCTCACCCCTCATGCTCACAGCCAATGTGTACTGGAAGAGATTTTTCAATGTTATTCGCCCTGCATACTGTCCTCCCACCAGACATGCTTTGTCTACTTATTTGCTGGAGGCTGAGTATAACAGAGTCCAAGGAAAGCTCAAAAACGATAGCGATGGCAGACTGTGTTGCAGTTATCTCAGATGGGTGGTCAAATGTACGAGGGGAGGGCATCATAAACTACATCGTCTCCACTCCTCTCCCAGTGTTCTTCAAGAGCACAGACACGAAGGACAACAGACACACAGGCACATACATTGCTGATGAGCTGAAAGCGGTCATCAACGATCTTGGATCACAAAAGGTCTTTGCAGTAGTTACTGACAATGCTGCGAATACGAAGGCTGCTTGGGCTCAAGTGGAGGAGGCCTACCCTCATATTACGTCTATTGGGTGCGCAGCTCATGGGCTTAACCTGCTCCTCAAGGACATCATGGGTTTGAGAACCATGGAAGCACTGTACAAGAGAGCCAAGCAAGTTGTTAAGTATGTCAGGGGAAAACAGGTAGTTGCAGCAACCTACAACTCCAAGCAAATGACAAAGAACAAGAACACCACACTGAAGCTGCCCAACAACACTAGATGGGGTGGTGTTGTCATAATGTACAACAGCTTTCTGGAGGGTAAGGAGTCGCTGCAAGAAATGGCAATATCCCAGTCTGGGGATATGGAAACCACCATCAAGAAAATACTGCTGGATGATGTGTTTTGGGAGAGAGTGGTTAGCAGCCTTAAACTACTCTCACCAGTAGCATCTGCAATTGCTCAGATTGAAGGAGATGACGCTGTCTTGTCAGATGTTCTCAGGCTTTTTACTGATTTAAAAGAACAAATCAGCATTGCCCTACCCACATCCCTGCTGCTCAAAGCAGAGGAGAAGGCAATTGTTCAATTCATACAGACGCGTCAAGAATTTTGTGTCAAGCCGATTCATGCTGCACCCAAAGCATGTTGGGAGACCAATACTTTCTGGAGAACAGATCAACAGCGCTTACAGTGTGATTTCTACCCTCTCACACCATCTCAACTCTGGATGTGGGCAAAGTTCTGGGAAGTCTGGCAAAGTTCTCTACCAAGCAAGGTCTTTGGAATGGGGATGGGATATGGGAATCATGCAAGCATATCAGTGCACATACCTGGTGGAAGGGACTTTGTGCATCTGAGGCCCTGTCACCTATTGCATCGGTGATACTCCAAATCTCACCTTCATCAGCGGCCTCTGAACGAAACTGGTCACTTTTTGGGAATACGCATACAAAGGTGCGCAACAGGCTGACTAACAAGAGAGTGGAGAAACTGGTGGCTATCCGGGCGAACCTACAACTTATTGAGCCAGATACAGAAGTGTCCACCACACAGCTAGACACTGACACAGAGGAGGAAATGGACACATCAGAGCCAGAGAATCAGGAGGAGCAATGAGGAGTAGAAGACTCAAAGGGACAAAATAAGGACAAATTACAGGCTAAATAAGCTGACGCTCTTTTTATTTTATTTTAGATGGGTCTTTTTTGTGGGGGTTCAATAAAGTTCAAAATTATAACCTAAATAAAGTTTTGAAAGCCTGTTTTTATTTGTATGGAACAGTATGTCTATTTTGACGACAAAGATAATATAAGGGTCAGAGACAAAAACCATCAGTGTGCAAAAAAACTCAAAATTCCCATAAATTCCCAAAATTCCCAAAAATTCCCAAAAATTCCCATGGAAAGTTTCCTCTTTTAAAAATTCCCAGAATTTTGCAACCCTAGCTTCTCTACTGTCATACCTTTTAATGTAGTTTCCCAATCTACCGTAGCCAACTCGCCCCTCATACCTACGGAATTTGCTTTGTTTAGATTTAAGAGCCTAATTTTGGATTTAACTAAATCACTTTCAAACGCAATATAAAATTCTATCACTTTATGGTCACTCTTCCCTAAAGGCCCCTTTACTACAAGGTTATTAATTAACCCTTTCTCATTGCACAATACTTGATCTAAAATAGCCTGTTCCCTAGTTGGTTCCTCAACATACTGATCCAGAAAACTATCTTGCATACATTCCATGAATTTGTCCTCCACACTATTACTGCAAATTTGGTTTGCCTAGTCTATATGTAGATTAAAGTCCCCCATGATCACTGTATTACCCTTGTTACATGTGCCTCTAATTTCCTGATTTATACCCTGCCCTACATTACAACTACTGTTTGGGGGCCTATAAACAACTCCCACCAATGTTTTCTGCCCCTTGCTGTTTCTTAGCTCCACCCAAACTGATTCTACTTCTTAATTATCGGAGCTAAGATCCTTTCTCTCTACTGTCTTTATCCCATCCTTTATTATCAGGGCTACCCCTCCTCCTTTTCCATTTTGCCTATCTCTTCTAAAAGTTAAGTATCCTGGAATATTTAGTTCCCAACCTTGGCCACTTTGCAACCACATCTCCGTAATGGCTATTAGATCAAACTTGTTAATTTCTATCTGCGCTATTAATTCATCTATTTTGTTGCGAATGCTTCGCGCATTCAGATATCGTGCCTTTAGCTTTAACTTATTTCTCTTTTTCCCTGATGTCACCTCAGTCACTATTACCTTTGTTACTCTCTCCGTCCCTTCCTGACCCACTCTGCTTATTTTTACCAAAACATCTACTCTGCTCTAGGGCCTTGACGTTTCTCTTGCTGCTTTTAAATTTACTCTTTCCTGAATCCTTCCACCCCCTTCATTAGTTTAAAGCCCTGTCTACTGCCCTAGTTATTTGATTTGCCAGGACACTGGCCCCAGCCCAGTTTAAGTGGAGCCCGTTCCAACGGAACAGCTCCCTCTTTCCCCAGTACTGGTGCCAGGGCCCCATGAACTGAAACCCCTTCCTCCCACACCACTCTGAGCCACGCATTTAAACCTAAAATCTGTTTGTCCCTATGCAAAGGCTGAGACTCCTCCAGCTCTGCACCTGGGATCCCGTTACCTGCCTGAGTTGCAGTCACATCCTCCTGTCCCTGACCACTAACCAGACCTGTACCACTACCTAACCTAAGGGGTGTGACTGCCTCCTGGATCAAAGTGCCCAGGTAACTCTCCCCATCCCGGATGCCCCGCAATGTCTGCAGCTCAGAGTCCAGCTCAAAAACTCTCGAGCTGAAGTTCCTCAAGATGCAGGCACTTACTGCAAACGTGGTTGTCCGCGATCACAATGCTCTCCACAAACTCCCACATGCTGCAGTTGCAGCACACCACCCTCACTGCCATCCCTGGTTTATTTAATTAAATTTGCAATTAGGTAACTTAGTTTACAGTGTAGTTTCTTGACTACTTACTTGATCTAGATTAAGTTAAGGTTGCTGAAATTAAATATCTACTTGTAACACAAAGCACAACAAGTAGTGTAGGCAAAAAGCAACAACTCCTTCCCACTCTTCTCCAAATTCCCAAATCAAACATTCTGTTCAAGTCCACTCCGTTTGTTCCTGCTCTGTGCAGACCGCCAAGCAGAAAGCAAAATAAGTCATTTGAAGAGCCCTCGTGAACAGAAACGGTAGCGTAGTGGTAATGTCACTGGGCTAGTAATCCAGAGGCCTGGACTGATGATCCAGTGACGTGAGTTCAAGTCCCGCCACGGCAGCTGGGGAATTTAAATTCAGTTAATTAAATAAAACTGGAATAAAAAGCTAGTATCAGTAAGGGTGACCATGAAACTATCGGATTGTCGTAAAAACCCATCTGGTTCACTAATGTCCTTTAGGGAAGGAAATCTGCCGTCCTTACCTGGTCTGGCCTATATGTGACTCCAGACTCACAGCAATGTGGTTGACTCTTAACTGCCCTCTGAAATGTCCTAGCAAGTCACTCAGTTGTAACTAACCACTACGAAATAAAATAATAAGAATGAAATCGGACGGACCACCCGGCATCAACCTCGGCACCGGCTGCGGACACGGCAACGGCACACCCAGCCCAGTCGACCCTGCAAAGTCCTCCTCACCAACATCTGGGGATTTGCGCCAAAATTGGGAGAGCTGTCCCACAGACTAGTCAAGCAACAGCCCGACATAGTCATACTCACAGAATCATACCTTTCAGCCAATGTCCCGAACCCCTCCATCACCATCCCTGGGTATGTCCTGTCCCACCGGCAGGACAGACCCACCAGGGGTGGCGGCACAGTGGTATACAGTCGGGAAGGAGTGGCCCTGGGAGTCCTCAACATTGACTCCGGACCCCATGATGTCTCATGGCTTCAGGTCATGCACGGGGAAGGAAACCACCTGATTACCACCTACCGCCCTCCCTCAACTGATGAATCAGTACTCTTCCATGTTGAACACCACTTGGAAGAAACACCGAGAGTAGCAAGGGCACAGAATGTACTCTGGGTGGGGAACTTCAATGTCCATCACCAAGAGTGGCTCGGTAGCACCACTACTGACCGAGCTGGCCGAGTTCTGAAGGACATAACTGCCAGTTTGGACCATTAAACAACTAACGGGAGGAGGCTCCAATAATATCCCCATCCTCAATGATGGTGGAGCCCAGCAAGTGAGTGCAAAAGACAAGGCTGAAGCGTTTGCAACCAATTTCAGCCATTAGTGCCGAATGGATGATCCATATCAGCATAGAAACATAGAAGATAAGAGCAGGAGTAGGCCAATCGGCCCCTCGAGCCTCGAACAGATTGGAGGGTAGCTAATGTAACCCCACTATTTAAAAAAGGTGGGAGAGAGAAAACAGGGAATTATAGGCCGGTAAGCCTGACATCGGAAGTGGGGAAAATGCTAGAGTCCATTATAAAAGATGTAATAACAGAGCACTTGGAAAACAGTGACAGGATCGGACAAAGTCAACATGGATTTACAAAAGGTGAATCATGCTTGACTACTGACATTTTTTGAGGATGTAACTGGTAGAATAGATAAGGGAGAACCAGTGGATGTGGTGTATATGGACTTTCAGGAGGCTTTCGATAAGGTCCCGCATAAGAGATTAGCGTGTAAAGTTAAAGCACATGGGATTGGGGGCAAGGTATTGACTTGGATAGAGAACTGGTTGGCAGACAGGAAGCAAAGAGTTGGAATAAACGGGTCTTTTTCCGAGTGGCAGGCAGTGACTAGTGGGGTACCGTAGGGATCGGTCCTTGGGCCCCAGCTATTCACAATATATATCAATGATCTAGACAAGGGAACTAGATGTAATATCTCAAAGTTTGCAGACAACACAAAGCTGGGTGGGCTGTGTGCTGTGAGGAGGATGCAGAGAAACTCCAGTATGATTTGGACAGGTTGGGTGATTGGGCAGATGCATGGCAGATGTAGTATAATGTGGATAAATGCGAGGTTATCCACTTTGGTGGCACAAACAGGAAGACAGATTATTATCTGAACGGCAATAGATTGGGAAAAGGGGAAGTGCAACGAGACCTGGGTGTCCTTGTGCACCAGTCGCTGAAGGTAAGCATGCAGGTGCAGCAGGCGGTTAAGAAGGCAAATGGTATGTTGGCCTTCATAGCGAAAGGATTCGAGTACAGGAGCAAGGCTGTCTTCCTGCAGTTGTACAGGGCCTTGGTGAGACCACACCTTGAGTATTGTGTGCAGTTTTGGTTGCCTTATCTGAGGAAGGATGTTCTTGCCATGGAGGGAGTGCAGCGAAGATTCACCAGACTGATACCTGGGATGGCAGGAATGACGTATGAAGAGAGATTGGGTCGATTGGGCTTATATTTGCTGGAGTTTAGAAGAATGAGAGGGGATCTCATTGAAACTTATAAAATTCTAACAGGACTAGATGCAGAAAGGATGTTCCCAATGGCGGAGGAGTCCAGAACCAGGGGTCACAGTCTAAAGATAAGGGGTAAGCCTTTTAGGACAGAGATGAGGAGGAATTTCTTCACCTAGAGAGTGGTGAACCTGTGGAATTCTCTACCACAAAAGGCAGTTGAGGCCAATTCATTAAATATATTCAAGAAGGAGTTAGATATATTTCTTAAGGCTAAAGGGATGTGGGGAGAAAGCAGGGACAGGGTACTAAATTTGGATGATCAGCCATGATCTCATTAAATGGCGGAACAGGCTCGAGGAGCCGAATGGCCTACTCCTGCTCCTATCTTCTATGTTTCTATACCTAGCACAAAGGAAGATGGTTGTGGTGGTTGACAGTCAATCATCACAACCCCAGGACATTGCTGCAGGAGTTCCTCAGGGCAGTGTCCCAGGCCCAACCATCTTCAGCTGCTTCATCAATGACCTTCCCTCCAACATAAGGTCTGAAATGGGGATGTTCGCTGATGACTGCACAGTGTTCAGTGCCATTTGCAACTCCACAGATAATGAAGCAGTCCATGCCCGCATGCAACAAGACCTGGATGACGTTCAGGCTTGGGCTGATAAGTGGCAGGTAACATTCGCGCCACAGAAGTGCCAGGCAATGACTATCTCCAACAAGCGAGAGTCTAACCACCTCCCCTTGACATTCAATGGCATTACCATCGCCAAATCCCTCACTATCAACATCCTGGGGGTCACCATTAACCAGAAACTTAACTGGACCAGCCACATAAATACTGTGGCAACAAGAGCAGGTCAGAGGCTAGGTATTCTGCGGCGAGTGTCTCACCTCCCGACTCCCCAAAGCCTTTCCACCATCTACAAGGCACAAGTCAGGAGTGTGATGGAATACTCTCCACTTGCCTGGATGAGTGCAGCTCCAACAACACTCAAGAAGTTCGACACCATCCAGGACAAAGCAGCCCACTTGATTGGCACCCCATCCACCACCTTAAACATTCACTCCCTCCACCACCGGCGTACCGTGGCTGCAGTGTGTACCATCTACAAGATGCACTGCAGCAACTCACCAAGGCTTCTTCGGCAGCACCTCCCAAACCCGTGACCTCTTCCACCTAGAAGGACAAGGGCAACAGGCGCATGGGAACACCATCACCTGCAAGTTCCCCTCCAAGTCACACACCATCCTGACTTAGAAGTATATCGCCGATCCTTCATCGTCGCTGGGCCAAATTCCTGGAACTCCCTCCTTAACAGCACTGTGGGAGCACCTTCACCACACGGACTGCAGCGGTTCAGGAAGGCGGCTCACCACCACCTTCTCAAGGGCAACTAGGGATGGGCAATAAATACTGGCACTGCCAGCGACGCCCTGATCCCATAAACGAATTTTTTAAAACTGTGTGAAAGGGGAAAGGAATAAGCAGGAGTATATAGACCAGTCAGCTTAACATTGGTAGTGCGCAAGCATCTAGAGGCAAAAATATGGGGAAAAGTTAATACTTACCTAGAACAACATGGGTTAAATAAGGACAGCCAGATTGGTTTTATAAAAGGCAAACCGCGTCTGGCAAACTCAATGGAGTTCTTTGCGGGAAATAACACAATGTATTTGACGCAATAAAACTCACTACGCACTTGGTTGGCGTATAAAGCAAGGCTTTAATTAACTAGTTTCAGAACATGGAAGTCTAGTTGTATCCACTAGCTCCTTGTCTTTACAAAATGTCCCTGGATAGCTGGGGCCAACGCCCAAGTATTTATACTCCTTGGACGGCGCCACCAGCTGGCCGTCCAGTATTATTTCATAGGTAGTTTCTCGATGATGAGATTTAGGACAGTATTGATCAAGGAAATGTAGTGGATGGTGTGTATATGGATGTTCGAAAGGCATTGGATTAGGTGCCAGATAGAAAGCTTGATGTAAAATTCATGTATGTGGGATTAGCGAATGTGACAGACAGACAGACTGGACAGGGAGTTGGTTAAAGGGCAAAAAACAGAGAATGGTGCTTAATGGATGCTTTCTGGACTAAAAGGGGCCAGTGTTGGGACCATTACTTGTGTGCGTGTCTGCACAATTTCAGGAGTTCAGGAGGACAGACATCTTAGTAGATTGGGGAGATAGAGGTCATGACATTTATTGCAGAAAAATGTGAGGCAACACATTTTGGGAGGAAGGGGGAAATATACACTAATTGGTTAAAACTTTAAAAGTAGGAGAGCAGAGAGAGAGGGGTCGATAAATAAATCTTTAAATGCACGAGGACAAGTTCATAAAAGTGTAAAAATGTATAGGATCCGGGGTTTTATAGGAGTACAGAGAACAAAAGCAGAGGGAGAACACTAAACCTGTACAAATCATTGGTTACGTGCATTTAGGACAGTATGCCCAGTTTTGGGCACCTAGCTTTAGGAAGGATGTCAAGGACACGGGGAGGGTGCAGAAGGGATTCACTAAAATGATTCCAGGGGTGAGAAGCTTTAATTGCGAGGAAGGAAGAGACTAACTTGGGACGCCTATCAGCACAGAGGTTAAAAGGTGATCGGATGGAGATTTTGATACGGTAAAAATGTAAAAAAACTGTATCTACTGGTCAGGAACTAGAGGCTATAAATTTAAGATCAACGCCAAAAGAACGATGGGAGAGGTTAGGAGAGATCTTTTTGTGCAAAGGGTAATTAGGACATGGAATGCCCAACCAGAAACCGTGCTGGAAGCAGAATCCATCACAACTTTTAAAAGGGAAGGGGGTTAAATATATTGAAAAGAAAAAAATGAAAGGGGAATGGGAAAAGCCCATCGTGCCTGCGCTGGCTCTTTGAAGGAGCTATGCAATTCGTCTGATGTCATGATATCCCCTGCTCTTTCCCCTTGGCCCTGCAAATTTCTCATTTTCAAGTATGTGGCATAAGCATCATGGGCCAAATCTCCACATTCTGTGCTATAAAATTCAATGATCCCAACATCTTATGAACACAGGTCACACACAACAGGTCTGCGTGAAAGGGGCCTTTCAGCTCCATTTTGGTCTCATCCATCCTGAATACCAATCCTACAATCTTCCCATCACAGTTTCAGTGTGCAGCACCTTTGATAATGTCTAGATTACACTAGTGTGGGGCTCAAAACCACAAAATTCTAGCATGGAGGCAAGAGTGCGACCAACTGAGCTGAGCTGGACCTGGCTGACTGGGGGACCGAGGCCAAGATACCCCGTCCAAACCTGCTGCACCAAACTGTGAATGAGAGTTCGATAGTGCGACAAAAATCCGGGGGAAGGGACCCCATTTTTCTCCTACACTCTTGATACTTACTAATTCCTGTATTTGACGTAGAATTCTTCTACCTCCAGCGGGATTCCACCAGGAGTCTGTTGAAATGCAAAAAAATTGAGGTCAATGACGCTGAAACAAGTTGTTTAATTGTTCACCCACAGTGAATGTTTTCACAGAATCAGAAATTTCAGCACAGGCAGTATCTATGGGGCCGATCGTGACTCTACAACAGAGTCCCTTACCCTAATCCCCTTCACCCCTGAATATTTGTTTCCCCAAAGTGTTTTTTCTAATTGTCTATTAAATATCATTTACTTAGCTTCAATAGCCACCAGCAGAAATGCATCTTTTACTCCAATACCCATTTGCAGGAAAAGATTTCCTCTGCAGTGTATAACATATTTAGAAAAGATAGAGGGGAAAAAGGGGAGGAGTAGCTGTACTGATTAGGGATAACATAATGGCAGTAGAAAAAAAGTGACGCAGCTATCAGCAAGACAAAAATAGAATCCATATGGATAGAGGTAAGAGATAATAAAGGATCAATCACAACAATTACGTGTAGTCTACAGACCACCTAATAGTGGAAGGGAGGTGGAGGAAGAAATATGCAGACAAATTAGGAAAATTAGTAAAAAACATAGAATAATAATCATGTGGGATTTCAATTACATAGATATTAATTGGACAGAAGAGGTAGGTAAAGGGGAAAAGGGAATGGAGTTCCTACAATGTGTACAGGACTCCTTTCTAACCCAATATGCAAAAATCCCAACAAGGGAGGATTCACTATTGGATTTACTAATGGGGAATGAACAAGAGCAAATAAGAAAAAGTAGGGGAACATCTAGGCAATAGTGACCATAACATATTAAGCTTTAAGATGATAATTGAGAAGGACATAAGTATGATGAAAACCAGGTTAATAGATTGGAGAAAAGCTGATTTTGAGGGGCTGAGAATAGAACTTGGGAAAATAAAATAGGCAACAATATTGGCAAATAACGATGTAGAACAGCAATGGGAAACATTTAAAACGGTGTTCAACCGAGTGCAGGAAAAATATATTCCGCTAAAAGGAAAGAACAAACTAAACACTAATGAGACTCCATGGATGAATAAAGCCATAAGGGAACAATTGAGGGTAAGGAAAGAGGCATAGATTAAGTACATGGACAGCAGGGGAGTCCATGATAAGGGAGAATAGGAAGCGATTAGGAGAGCAGTCAAAAAAAATTAGGGAGGCAAAGAGGAACTATGAAATTAAATTATCAAGGAACATAAAAAAAGTAAAATATTTTAAAAGGCACATCAATAAAAAGGAAGGTTGGGATGGGAATAGGGCCATTAAGGGATAGACAGGATAATACCACAGGTAGCGATAGAGAGATGGCAGAAATATTAAATAATTATTTTGCTTCAGTATTTACCAGGGAGATAGAACAGGTGGACATGACATTGGATGATGAGATTAGTAATGAGATATGTGCATTTAAAATAAAAAAAGATATATTAAATAAACTAATCAAACTTAGAGGATAAAACCCCTGGTACGGATGGATTGCATCCACACATTTTAAAAGAATCTAGGGAAGAGATAGCAGAGGCATTACTACACATATTTAATAATTCATTAGAAAAAGTTATAGTGCCAGAGGACTGGCGGATAGCTAACGTAATACCAATATTTAAGAAGGGGGATAGAACATGTCCAGGGAATTATAGACCAGTCAGCTTAACATCAGTGGTAGGAAAAATAATGGAAATCCCTACTAAAGAAGAAAATAGAACATCTAGAAACCAAAAATATAATGAGGAATAGTCAGCATGGATTTCAAAAGGGAAACTCTTGTTTGACCAACCTCATTGAATTTTTTGAAGAGGTAACAGAGAAAGTAGACAATGGTAATGCAGTAGATGTAATTTATCTAAATTTTCAAAAGGCCTTTGATACGGTACCCCATAATAGACTGATGAACAAGGTCAGCGAATGCGGAGTCAGGGGACAAGTAGCAGAATGGATTGCTGGCTGGCTTCAGGACAGAAAGCACAGAGTAGGCGTAAAGGGTAGCTATTCACAGTGGCAGAAGGTGGGTAGTGGTGCTCCACAAGGATCAGTGCTGGGACCACTGCTGTTCACAATTTACAATAACGATTTAGACTTAGGAATCAAAAACACAATTTATAAATTTGCGACACCAAATTTTTTTTTTGGGGGGGGGGGGGAGGATAGTCAATACTGAGGAGGACTGCAACAAGTTACAGGAGGACATTAATAAACTTGCAGAATGGGCATATAATTGGCAAATGAAGTTCAACACAGATAAATGTGAGGTATTACATTTTGGTAGGAAGAATAGGGAGGTCACTTATTGACTGGAGGGTGCGAGTCTGGGTGGGGTAGAGGAACAAAGGGATCTCGGAGTACAAATACACAAATCACTAAAAGTTGCAACACAGGTTAGCAAGGCCATAAAAAAAGCAAACCAAGCACTAGGGTTTATTTCTAGAAGTATGGAATTGAAAAGTAGGGAATTTATGCTAAACCTGTATCGAACCTTGGTTAGACCACACTTGGAGTACTGCGTACAGTTCTGGTCGCCATATTATAAAAAGGATATAGAGGCACTGGAGAGGGTGCAGAGAAGATTTACAAGGATGATACCAGAAATGCGAGGGTATACATAGCAGGAAAGGATGAACAGGCTGGGTCTCTTTTCTCTTGAAAAAAGACTGAGGGGTGACCTAATAGGGGTCTATAAAATGATGAAAGGTTTTGATAGAGTGGATACAGAATGTTTCCACTTGTGGGGAAGAGCAAAACTAGAGGCCATCAATATAAGATAGTCACCAAGAAATCAAATAGGGAATTCAGCAGAAACTTCTTTACCCAGAGAGTGGTGAGAATGTGGAACTCGCTACCACAGGGAGAGGTTGAAGTGAATAGTATCGATGCATTTAAGGGGAGGCTGGACAAGCATATGAGGGAAAAAGGACTAGAGGGTTATGCTGATAGATTTAGATGAGGAAAGACGGGAGGAGGCTCGAGTGCAGCATAAATGCCGACAGGGACTGGTTGGGCCGAATGGCCTGTTTCTGTGCTGTATATTCGATGTACCGCCCCCTCCCTTTCTGGTAGAAATCCTGAAATTGTACACCTCCACACCAACACACCAAATCACCAACCAGTTCACCCTCACAAGCCCTTTCATAATGTGACCACTTCTACTCCATCCTCCCTACACCTTCTTTGCTATCAGTGCAGCCAGAGTTCTCCCCAGCTCATCAGAGCTGGAGCACCACTCCTCTTCATTCACATGATGTAAATTTGAATTGGAATCTTACAGTAATGGCCCCTGTGTTGTTTTATTACAGTTGCTCAGCACAAAACTACCCTGAATGGACAGTGGACTGTAATTCCCCTCACCACCGAGACCATCCCAGTGAATCTTCCTCCACAACTTGCAATGATACAACTCCTTTAGTATAGGAAATCATCCCAAGATGCTCCACAGAAGTGTAATCAGACAAAAATGGACGCCGAGACAAAGGAGATATTCGGCAATGTGACCAAATGCTTGGTCAAAGAGGTGGGTTTTAAGTAAGGTCGTAAAGGAGGAGACAGAGGTGGAAGAATGGTGGTGGAAGAAGAGACGCTTTAGGGAGGGTATATTCCAACAGTGATGGGACTCGGGTCTGTGCCTGCGATTCCCCCACACAGTGATAGGCCCGAGGTCTGTACGTCATGCAGTGAGCTCCTGATTATATAGTATTTACTGCACAGAAACAGGTCATTCGGCCCCACACGAGCCTCCTCCCACCCTTATTCATCTAACTATCAGCATAACCCTCTATTCCCTGCTCCCTCATATGCTTATCTTGCTTCCCTTTAAATGCTTCTATACTTGCCTGGAGCATCTATACTATATTTGCCTCAACTACTTCCTGTGGTAGCAAGTTCCACATTCTCACCACTCTCTGGGTAAAGAAGTTTCTCCGGAATTCCCTATTGGATTTATTAGTGACTATCTTATATTCATGGCCCCTCGCTCTGATCTCACCCGCAAGTGCAAACATCTTCTCTACATTTACATAGGAGGCTAGAGCAGATGAATGCGTGGCTATAGAGTTGGTGCAACAGGGAGGGCTTTAGTTTCCTGGATCACTGGGCCTGCTTCTGGGGAAGGTGGGACTTGTACAAGTCGGACGGGTTGCACCTGAACCAGAACGGGACAAATATCCTTGCGGGGAAGTTTGCTAGCACTGTTCGGGGGGGTTTAAACTAAAATGGCAGGGGGTTGGGAACCTGAGCAGGGAGACAGAGGAAAGGGAAACAGGGATAAAAGCAAAAGATAGGAAGGAGAAAAACAAAAGTGGCAGTCAGAGAAATCAACGGTTTAAATCAAACGTGGCCACAGTAAATAATAATTCTAATAGGTCTAAGAGCGTTAAAAAAACAAGCCTGAAGGCTTTGTGTCTTAATGCGAGGAGCATTTGTAATAAGGTGGATGAATTGCCTGCGCAAATAGAGGTAAACGAATATGATTTGGTTGGGATTACGGAAACGTGGCTGAAGGATGGCCAAGACTGGGAACTCAACATCCAGGGGTATTCGATATTCAGGAAAGATAGGCAAAAAGGAAAGGGAGGTGGGGTAGCATTACTGGTTAAAGAAGGGATTAATACAATTGCAATCTGTATGGGTAGAATTGAGAAATACTAAGGGGAAAAAAACATTAGTGGGAGTGGTATATAGACCTCCAAACAGTAAGGCGGAGGTTGGGGATGGCATTAAAAGGGAAATTAAAGAAGCGTGCAATAAGGGCACAGCAGTCATCATGGGTGACTTTAATCTACATATAGATTGGGCCAACCAAATTAGTAACAATACTGTGGAGGAGGAATTCCTGGAGTGTTTACGGGATGGTTTCCTGGACCAATATGTCGAGGAACCAACCAGAGATCACGCCATCTTAGACTGGGTATTATGTAACGAGAAAGGATTAATTAGCAATCTTGTTGTACGAGGCCCCTTGGGTCAGAGCGATCATAATATGAACGAATTCTTCATTAAGATGCAGAATGAAGTAGTTGACTCAGAGACAAGGGTCCTCAATTTAAATAAAGGAAACTACAATGGTCTGAGGAGCGAGTTGGGTAGGATTGATTGGAGAATGGCACTCAAAGGGTTGACGGTGCATAGGCAATGGCAAACATTCAAAGACCGAATGGATGAGCTACAGAATTTCTTCATCCCAGTTTGGCATAAAAATAAAACAAAAAAGGTGACTCAACCGTGGCTAACAAGGGAAATTAGGGATAGCATAAGATCCAAGGAGAGGACATATAAATTGGCTAGAAAAAGCAATAATCCTGAGGATTGGGAGCAGTTTAGGATTCAACAAAGGAGGACAAAGGGATTAATTAAGAAAGGGAAAATAGAATGAGAGTAAGCTAGCAGGGAACATAAAAACTGACTGTAAAAGCTTTTATAGATATGTGAAGAGAAAAAGATTGGTGGAGTCAAGCGTAGGTCCCTTACAGTCAGAATCAGGGGAATTTATAATGGGAAACAAGGAAATGGCAGACCAACTAAATACATACTTTGGTTCTGTCTTCACAAAGGAGGACACAAATAACCTCCCAGAGATGCCGGGGAACATAGGGTCTGATGAAAGGGAGGAATTGAAAGAAATCAGTATTTGTAGGGAAATGGTGTTTGGAAAATTGATGGGACTGAAGGCCGATAAATCCCCAGGGCCTGATGGTCTACATCCCAGGGTACTTAAGGAAGTGGCCCTAGAGATAGTAGATGCATTGCTGGTCATCTTCCAGAACTCGATAAGACTCTGGAATGGTACCCATGGATTGGAGGGTAGCTAATGTTACCCCACTATTCAAAAAAGGTGGTAGAGAAAGAGCGGGGAATTATAGACCGGTAAGCCTGACATCGGTAGTGGGGAAAATGCTAGAGTCTATTATAAAAGATGAAATAGCAGAGCACTTGGAAAGCAGTGACAGGATCGGACAAAGTCAACATGGATTTACAAAAGGTAAATCATGCTTGACTAATCTACTGGAATTTTTTGAGGATGCAACTGGTAAAATAGATAAGGGAGAACCAGTGGATGTGGTGTTTTTGGACTTTCAGAAGGCTTTCGATAAGGTCCCGCATAAGAGATTAGCGTGCAAAATTAAGGCACATGGGATTGGGGGCAAGGTATTGACGTGGATAGAGAACTGGTTGGCGGACAGAAAGCAAAGAGTTGGAATAAACGGGTCGTTTTCCGAGTGGCAGGCAGTGACTAGTGGGGTACCGCAAGGATCGGTCCTAGGACCCCAGCTGTTCACAATATATATTAATGATCTGGACGAGGGAATTGGATGTAATATCTCCAAATTTGCAGACGACACAAAGCTGGGTGGAAGGGTAAGCTGTGAGGAGGATGTCGTGAAACTCCAGTACGATTTGGACAGGTTGGGTGATTGGGCAGAAACATGGCAAATGCACTATAATGTGGATAAATGTGAGGTTATCCACTTTGGTGGCAAAAACAGGAAGGCAGATTATTATTTGAATGGCAATAGATTGGGAGAAGGGGAAGTGCAAAGAGACCTGGGTGTTCTTGTGCACCAGTCGCTGAAGGTAAGCATGCAGGTGCAGCAGGCGGTTAAGAAGGCAAATGGTATGTTGGCCTTCGTAGCAAGAGGGTTCGAGTACAGGAACAAGGATGTCTTGCTACAGTTGTACAGGGCCTTGGTGAGACCACACCTTGAGTATTGTGTGCAGTTTTGGTCACCTTACCTGAGGAAGGACGTTCTTGCCATGAAGGGAGTGCAGCGAAGATTCACCAGGCTGATACCTGGGATGGCAGGAATGACGTATGAGGAGAGATTGTGTCGATTGGGCTTGTACTCGCTGGAGTTTAGAAGAATGAGAGGGGATCTCATCGAAACCTATAAAATTCTGTCAGGTCTGGACAGACTAGATGCAGGAAGGATGTTTCTGATGGCCGGGGAGTCCAGAACCAGGGGTCATTGTCTAAGGATAAGGGGTAAGCCATTTAGGACTGAAATGAGGAGGAATTTCTTCACCCAGAGAGTGGTGAACCTGTGGAATTCTCTGCCACAGAGGGCGGTGGAGGCCAGTTCATTAAATATATTCAAGAAAGAGTTGGATATATTTCTCGAGGCTAAAGGGATCAAGGGATATGGGGAGAAGGCAGGGACTGGGTACTGAATTTGGATGATCAGCCATGATCTCATTGAATGGCGGAGCAGGCTCGAAGGGCCGAATGGCCTACTCCTGCTCCTATCTTCTATGTTTCTATGTTAAGACCTGCATCAGGTCATCGTGGGCAGTTGTTAAGTGGAGTGCTGGCCCTTCTCTAACGTACAAGAGAAGAAAAACCGAAGAGCAACGGTTGTATTTTAGCAGCACCCCTTCACTTGTTACGTAGTGGCCTGGATAACCCTGCTTCCTACAGGATTCCCTTGACTCCCTCGTAGTCTACCGTCATGACCATGCTCATTCATCATTAATCAAACCTGTCCCAAAACAACATTATATTTGCTCCTATCTTGTCTTTCCTGCGGCTGTAGGATCACCCCCAGCACACCCCAGGGCTCCAACATCAGGAATTCAGAAACACACCATGAGCTCTTACACACCCATCAATGACAAGCAGCTTTACCTCACCACCTCCTTCATCACTCCCAAGGCTCTTGCTACACTCTACAACTGTCTTTCTGACATTAAGACCTGGGTGAGCCAACATTTCCTCCAAGGTCACATCAACGAAAGCAAAGTCATCCTCCTCAGTTCCTGCCAGCACTTACAAGCTGCGGCATTCACCCATCGGCCTCCCTGGCTGCTACCCCATGCTAAGTCTGAGGTGTAAAACCATTGTTCTGCTCAACTCAGAGGCGAGCTTCCTCCTCACATCCACGCCATTAGCAGGACTGCCACATTCCATCTCTGTTCTGCCTTTCTGCCATCTCTACACTGCAGCTCAAACCCAATCTTCACCGCTCATCACTCAAGCTCATTTTTCAACTGCACCCTTTGCCAGGCTTGTTATCTGCCCACAGCAACTCATCCAGAACACTGCCTCCTCCCACCCCCTACACAACACCCCACATCCCAATGCTCCCGTCCTTTACATAAGAACATAAGAAATAGGAGGAGTAGGCCATTCGGCCCCTCGAGCCTGCTCCACCATTCAATGAGATCATGGCTGATCTTCTGCCTCAACTCCATTCACTGGCCCTATCGCCATATCCCTTGATGCCCTTACTAGTCAGAAATCGATCGACTTCTGTTTTGAATATACCCAATGACTGAGCCTCCACAGCCCTCTGGGGTAGAGAATTCCAAAGATTCACCACCCTCTGTGTGAATAAATTTCTTCTCATCACAGTCCTGAATGGCCTACCCTTTATCCTGAGGCTGTAGCCCCTAGTTCTAGACTCCCCAGCCAAGGGAAACATTCTCCCAGCATCCATCCTATCAAGCCCTGTAATAATTTTGTATGCTTCAATGAGATCCCCTCTCATTCTTCTAAATTCAAGAGAATACAGGCCTAGTTCACTCAATCTCTTCTCATACGACAGTCCTGCCATCCCAGGATTCAATCTCGTGAACCTTCGTTGCACTCCCTCTATGACAAGTATATTCTTCCTTAGGTAAGGAGACCAAAATTATACACAGTACTCCAGGTGTGGTCTCACCAAGGCCCTATATGATTGGAGTAAGACTTCTTTACTCCTGTACTCAAATCCTCTTGTAATGAAGGCCAGCATACCATTTGCCTTCCTAATGGCTTGCTGCACCTGCACATTCACTTTCAGTGACTCATGTACAAGGACACCCAGGTCCCTTTGAGCATCTGCATTCCCCAATCTTTCACCATTTAGGAAATACTCTGCTTTTCTGTTTTTTCTACCAAAGTGGATAACTTCACATTTATCCACATTATATTCCATCTGCCATGTTCTCGCCCACTCACTGAGCCGGACGAGATCCCCTTGAAGCCTCTTCACATCCGACACTGCCACCTAGCTTTGTATCATCAGCAAATTTGGAAATGTTACATTTAGTCCCCTCATCCAAATCATTGATATAGATTGTGAATAGCTGGGGCCCAAGCACCGATCCTTGCGGTACCCCACTAGTCACAGCCTCCCATCCTGAAAAAGACCCGTTTATCCCTACTCTTTGTTTTCTGTCTGTTAACCAATTCTCAATCCATGCTAGTATGTTACCCCCAATTCCATGTGTCCTAATTTTGTTCACCAACCTCTTGTGTGGGACCTTATCGAAGGCCTTCTGAAAATCCAGATACACCACATCTACTGGTTCCCCTTTGTCTACTCCACTAGTTACATCCTCAAAGAACTCCAATAGGTTTGTTAAACAGGATTTCCCTTTGATAAATCCATGTTGACTCTGCCCAATCTTACTATTAGTTTCTAAGTGCCCAGTTATTGCATCCTTTATAATAGATTCCAGCATTTTTCCAACTACTGATGTGAAGCTAACAGGTCTGTAGTTCCCTGTTTTCTCTCTCCCTTTCTTAAATAGCAGGGTTACATTTGCTATCCTCCAATCTGCAGGAACCATTCCAGAATCTATAGAATTTTGGAAGATGACAACCAATGCGTCCACTATTCTAATGGCCACCTCTTTCAAAACCCTAGGGTGTAGGTCATCCGGTCCTTGGGATTCATCGACTTGTAGTCCCATTAATTTTGCTAGTACTGTTTTTTTTACTAATAATAATTTCTTTAAGTTCCTCATTCTCATCACACCCTTGGTTTTCTCGTATTTCTGGGAGTGTTTTTGTGTCTTCCTCCGTGAAGACAGAAACAAAGTATTTATTTAATTTCTCTGCCATTTCCTCATTCCCCATTATAAATTCTCCCGTTTCTGACTGTAAAGGACCTACATTTACCTTTGCCAGTCTTTTCCTTTTCACATACCTATAGAAGCTTTTACAATCAGTTTTTATATTTTTCGCTAGTTTGTGCTCATATTCCATTTTCCCTTTCTTTATCAATTTCTTGGTCCCCCTTTGCTGATTTCTGAAAAGATCCCAATCCTCAGGCTGACCGCTTTTTCTGGCAACTTTATAAGCTTCCTCCTTTAACTTAATATACTAGTTTTAATTTCTTTTGTTAGCCATTTTACAAAGCCTCAGTGACTTCCATGTGCCAGTGAATTGTTTTCAAGATCTTCATCCTCACTTTCAAACCCCGCCATGGCCTTACCTCACTTCACCTGGACATCTCCACTTGCACATCGTTGAACACACTTTTCAATCTTTCAATCCCCATCTACTCCTCGCTCTCTACTCACTCAACTCGACCACTGCTTCTTCCTTCCACTACACCCACCACCCCGCAGACACCTCCCTAAATCCCTCCTCCACTTTCCTAAAGACCGATCTGTCTGACCATGCTTCTGCTCCATCCCTTAACTTTCCCGATTAGATGGATCCCAAATCCATCAATGAGGAAGCAGCACTGAAAACAGGCCTTTTCAAACTGCCAATCCCACAAAATCCAAACAAGCACGGCATAAACAGTATAACCGGGAACAAGAGTGTGGGGCAGGGCTACAGGAGAGCAAGTCACCCGCACCATTCCGCCAGACAGCTTTCGTCAGCGGCATACAGCCCGCAGACTACAATTTTAACAACTCACCTGGAGATGATATTCATCCCCTGGGTCAAAGCTAAACAGGAATATAGGAATAGGAGTACTACCCTGCCTCCTGTCCTGACCAACTATCGGCCCATTTCCAATCCCTCCCTTTTTACCCAATGCCGTGAACTGCATCACTGCCACTCAGATCTCGCCTCGCCACTCCCATCACTCCCTATTCGAATCCCTCCATTACACCCACAACCTGCTCACAGTCTACTCCACAACTCTAACTCCTGTGCAGTTTTGTCCCCCTTCATTGGAACATTAGGAACAGGAGTAGACCGTTCAGCCCCTCGAGCCTGTTCCACCATTCAGTTAGATCATGGCTGAACTGTACTTCAACTCCATTTACCCGCTGTTGCTCCATAGCCCTTGATACCTTTTAACTAACAAAAATCTACTGATCTCAGTCTTGAAAATTTCAATTGAGTCCCAGCATCCACAGCCTTTTTGGGGGAAGAGTTTTTCCAGTTTTCCACTTCCCTTTGTGTGAGTAAATGCTTCCTGGGACAAAGTTGGAAACACATGGTCTAGTGCTGGCCTAATCCAACTCAGCTACTCATTTCCTGTACCAACAAGTTCTAGCACAACACGTGGTTATTAGATACAGGTTGGAATGTGGACATTTAAGTACAATTTAGTGGCTCCACAAACTCAGACACCGTTCCTTTAGGAGGATCAATAGGGAAGGTTTGGAGAAGGATTTTGTAAACAAAAACAAACCGAGTACACAGAGCTGCCCTGTCCTGGTCAATACTCCCATTTACTACATGGTGCATTGTAACTTCTGCCTCACCTCCTTCTGCAGCACTCGCTGGGCCAGTATCTTCTCAATGACGGCAGATTCATCCTCCTCCTGATTCTCCTGCAACAAAAAACAGCACATGGTCAGGCGATGATGTACTCGCTGCTTTGAGGGTGGGGTGGTGTAAGAGAGAGGCAGAAAGAGAGAAGAGCAAGCCTATCACAGCCTTTAGGTTAATGCATCTGGAGGCCAGTACAATGACCTAATAACCAACTCACGTGGCAGCTACCGACAGACTACCTTTTCATATACGAGCCCCTACAACAAGCACTGGCCGCTGTAGATGGAGGATCCCCAATGGGGATCAACCTCAGATATTTGGTCTTGAGGTGCAGTACAACACCATGTGATCAGAGGAGCTGGTGCATTATTTTATCGCAAAGGGCTGTGCAAGTAGAAACATAAGAATATTAGGAACAGGGAGAGGCCATTCAGCCCCTCGACCCTGCTCCACCATTCAATTAAATCATGGCTGATCTGCACCTCCATTCCATCTAGCCGTCTTTGTTCCATAGCCATCGATACTCTTACCCAACAAACATCTATCGCTCAGTCTTGAAAGCCCCAATTGGCCCCCAGCATCCACAGCCTTTTGGGGAGAGCGCTCCAGATTTCCAGCTCCCTTTGTGTGAAGTGCTTCCTGATTTTGCTCCTGAACAGCCTGGCTCTAATTTTAAGATTATTTCCCATCGTTCTTGATTCCCCCCCCCCACCCCCACCAAAGGAAATAGTTTATCTCTATCTGCCCGATCAAATCCTTTTAATGTTTTAAACTCCTTGATCAGATCACCACTCAATCTTTTAAATTCAATGGAATACAAGCCAAGTTTATGCAACCTATCCTCATAATTTAACCCTTTTAGCCCCGGTATTGTTCTGGTGAATCTGCGCTGCCCCCCCCCCCCCCCCCTCTCCAAGGCCAATATATCCTTCCTGAGCTCTGGGAGAAACTTCCAATTGCTGGAATATAAGAAGCATTTCCAGGTTCAATTCCTTCAGGTAAAAGTTTTAATCGAAGTACTGCTTACTGCTAAAGTAGCAATTAAATAATAGCAAATAATTCTACAGTTCAAGACATCCTGTGACCCAGGGCCAGTATTATAACTCACCAACATACAACAAACTGTCACTTAATTAATACTGATGTTCTGACGAAAGGTCATCGGCCTGAACCGTTAACTCTGTTTCTCTCTCCACAGATGCTGCCTGACCTGCTGAGTATTTCCAATACTTATTTCACTTAATTAGTACAGGAAATAAGACAAAACGTGACAGTTCAAACTTGCAAACAAGTTCTCACCAAATGCTATATAATGCCTTGGAGAGGGTGCAGAGGAGATTTACCAGAATGGTACCAGGGATGAGGCACTTCAGTTTTGTGGGGAGGCTGGAGAAGCTGGGATTGCTCTCCACACAGAAGAGAAGGTTGAGGAGAGATTTAATAGAGGTGTTCAAACATATGAAGGTGTTTGGTAAAGTAAATAAGGAGAAACTGTTTCCCGTGGCAGAGGGTCGGTAACCAGAGGACACAGATTGAAGATAATTGACAAAAGAACCAGAGGCGAGATGAGGAGGTTTTTTTTACGCAGTGAGTTAAGATGATCTGGAACGCTGCCTGAAAGGGCGGTGGGAGCAGATTCAATAGCAACTTTCAAAAGGAAATTGGACATATAGAAAATAAAACATTTGCAGGATTATGGGGAATGAGCAGAGGGGGACTGGGACTAATTGGAAAGCTCTTTCAAAGAGCCGGCACAGGCACAATGGGCCGAATAGTCTCCTTCTGTGCTGTATGTACCTATGATTCTATGAATTAAACACTCTTTCCATAACTGAAGTACCAACAACTCTCACACACTCCTGGACACAGTACTAGAAAAAACAGTGCTTCCGACATGTCTTCCTTTTTCCACAACTGAGGATTCCCCTCTTCTGTGGTTGACACGGCCCATAACCATGTCCGTTCCATTTCCCGCACCTCTGCTCTCGCCCCTTCCCCTCCCTCCCAGAACCATGATAGGGTTCCCCTAGTCCTCACCTTTCACCCCACCAGCCTCCACATTCAACGGATCATCCTCCACCATTTCCGTCTCCTCCAACGTGATCCCACCACCAAACGCATCTTCCCCTCACCTCCCCTTTCAGCATTCCGAATGGACCGCTCCTCAATCATCCCTAACATCCCTTCCCCTTCGCCCAGCACCTTCCTATGCAAGCACAGGAGATGCAACAACTGCCCTTTTGTCTCCTCCCTTCCCACTGTGCAGGGCCCCAAACACCCCTTCCAGGTGAAACAGCGATTTACTTGTACTTCTTGCAATTTAGTATACTGTATTCGCTGCTCACGATGTGGTCTCCTCTACATTGGGGAGACCAAACGCAGATTGGGCGCCCGCTTTGCGGAACACCCCCATTCAGTCCGTAAGGGTGACCCTGAGCTTCCAGTCGCCTGTCACTTTAATTCTCTGCTTCACTCCCACTCTGATCTCTCTGCCTCTTACATTGTTCCAATGAAGCTCAGCATAAGCTCGAGGAACAGCACCTCATCTTTCGATTAGGCACTTTACAGCCTTCTGGACTTGTGATTATTCTTTATGTTTAGTAAGAAGTATTGTGATTGGTTGTTTGTTTCCTGCCTTGGGATATATGCTGTAATCTCATTGGTAGTTGATGTCATGTGATTTGTGGTGGCCATCTTAAATTCAGTTCTTTCCAGCCTTTAGTTGGGACTGGGTGTTGAAAGATGTGCTACAGGATTTTTAAGTTAATAAAGCCTAGATTAGAAAGGCAAATCTATTCTTTATTTCAGGACTCAACAGCGAGTTCAACAATTTCAAACTATAACCCCTGCTCCCATTTTTCAGGCTGTATGATTTTGCCATCCCCATTTGCAACATTTTATCTTTCCTGCCTCTTACCTTAGTACAGAATGTTCCTTCAATTCCTTCCTCCCCTCACCCCCCCCCCCCCCCCCACCGCTGCGCCTGCTTATTTGAATGGGCTGCACTGCCAGTTAAAGGGACCGCGCACAGAAAAAAAAACACATTGATCCCAACCCTGTGCACACACCTCTCTGCACATCCTCCATGTGCTGAAATTAAGGCCAGAATCTATTTCTCCTACCCTCGTTCTCTCAGGATTTGAGACCCTCCCTCACTCGGCTTTCCCATCCATCTGCAATCTACGAGCTTTTAAACTCTAAGCTTAGTGCCCCCCCCCCCAATTATTATTTCTTGCCCTGCACTGGCAGCCTTGGCCATCCACCTAGTTTCTCACCATGGTGGTTTTAGGAAGACAGAAACAATCTCAAATTAAACAGCAGACACCAATATTGTCTCTAATCCTACTACATCTGCACAAAATATCAAATGTGCTGACCATTAGAATGACTAGGTACAGTTTGAGGCATCAAAGGTAAGCTGAACACTCCATACAGCACCATGGAGTCGGTTTTAACTTGCCAAAATCAGCATTAACGGGGCAGTAACAGCTGTGTGGGGTCAGTATAATTACGGCCCCATTATTGCCAACACGCCGCCCACTGCCCGTTTACAAGAGCGGACCAAAGCCAAAGCGCCCTTTTAATATGCAAATCAAAGACTATGACCTACATAGGGCCCCGATTGCCATTTTAGGATGGAACTGGTCAGAGCCGGCACCGTACAATAACAACATGCATTTATATAGCGCCTTTAACATAGTAAAACGTCCCAAGGTGCTTCACAGGAGCGTAATCAGACACCGAGCCACATAAGGAGATATTAGGACAGGTGACCAAAGGCTTGGTCAAAGAGGGAGGTTTTAAGGAGTGTCTTAAAGGAGGAAAGAGGAGTAGGGAGGTGGAGAAGTTTAGGGAGGGAATTCCAGCTGAACAAGCACATGGGTAAGTTCATTATGACAGAGACTGAGCGATATGAAAGGTATAGCAGTACTCAGGTGCGTCACTCCTGCGAGCCACGTTTAAAAACCCATCCGAACCTATGCATTGGCTCTTAGCACACTTGACTTGTAGGGAACCCTCAATAAGATTACTGGATCACTGATAGTCCCCACCCAGTCCACATGGTCAAAAATGTGTTAAAAGTTAACACATCTGTGTATGACAGTCATGTCAAGTTTAGTCCAATGCTCTTAGACTATCTGGATGACAGACACTTGGAGTCATTATCAAACCTAATTTGACGAGACTTCTTGAACTTTACACAGTGGCCCTGTTTTATATGTTGAGAATCTGCACAGACTGAAAAGCTTCATCAACACCATGGAACATTTCTCAACTTACTCACGGAACATGAAGAACTAACGCAGTGCAGAGTCATGCTAAATTTCGCCAGAAGTCGCTAACATTAAATTTGGTGCAAATCCATTGACGTTATTGAGGTTACACTAACAGCCATCAGAATACCTAGACTGCCTTGCCATTCAGTGTAGTCATCGGATTATGGATGAAGGAGCTCCTGTGGTAAGGAGGACCACTGCATACAGTCACTGACGCAATACTCCATAAACACGGACAGAAAGACAGACACCGGGGCCGTACACCAACAGGGATCCTATTCCACAGTCCAACAAACAAATCCAGAGTCCAATCTGCTCCAATTATTCATCCCTAAAGCCATTTTATCAGCAAAAACATGGATCTATCTGGGCACCACTTCGAATTCAAGTGTGGACCAAAAGAAAACCTTTAGCCTTTACCACAACTGCGCACAGTCTAAGAGCTCCTAACTTGACCCTACCCCTCATTGGAAGGGATCATTATACACAGCCATTGCTAACAGCCAGCCATTCTGCGGAAACTTTGTGCTCCACTCTCCCACATTATGTTCCTCAGACGGAATGGAGTGCTAATTACTTGAATCCCCTGAAAACATGGCCCACACCCTCCCCAAAAGGTCCATTGGTTTAGTGATGTCCCTATCTGCTCTCTACTTAAACGTCTTACCGTCGTCTGGTTTCCCTTCTGTGAGGACCCAGAGTTCGGAGAAATCCGCCCTGCTCCCAGTACAGCAATTGTTTCACCGGCATCATCGACAACTTTGAAGTCCAAGTCTTCATTGTACTTCCTTCGTTTTACTTGACGGCCTGATCGTCGCTTCTACCAAACAAACAAGAAACTTGCGTCATTAAGACAGCATCTCAGAAACTGTCACAACTACACTAAACACAATCTACATAGCTTAGCTTGGGCGGGAGGGCTGGGTCAAAGCGAGAACACTTCACTCACCAAGAGGTGATTGGTTTGGGGCTTTGGCTGGCTGATAAAAGACAAAAGAAAGCCCAATAACTACCCCTCTGCATCGCCAATCATTCCTCGGCAACTCCAATTGTCTACAGCCACACTTGTACTCTTCCTGCTCTACTCTTCCTGCCCTACGATCCCATTCCTAATGTCCGCTCAATTTCTGAGGGTGAAGGCTACTTCTTGAGACGGTTTGTTGATTCCAGCTGGTCTTCCAGTTACAGTGGGTCCTTTGAAAGTTAACATAGGCAAGTTAAAAAAAATCCTGCTCACATCAACCAACTTCCTCAACACAAATTCCAGCACTCCTGGGGGTCAGGGAAGTAATAATGAAGTCATGCTGCTGAAAATAGACCCTCTATCACCACCTCCCCCCCAATCAACTGACAGTAATGGCTGTACTTTCACACATATCCCCAATTAGCTGCAACAAACAAATGCGTGTCCTTTAACTGGAAGTGTATATAGTTGAAATAAAGTGATGAATAATCGGTGATTACAGCATAAGTCTTCACTCCTGGTACAATTAAACTATATAACTGTCTACCCTAACTAACAGTATTAAGATCATGGACTGGATCAATGGCACTATAGTGCTACACAACATAGAATCCACAGCACAGAAACAGGCCATTCGGCCCAACTGCTCGATGCCGGTGTTTATGCTCCACAGGAGCCTCCGCCCACCCCTCTTCATCTCACTCCATCAGTATATTCTTCTATTCCTTTCTTCCTCATGTGCTTATCTAGCTTAAATACATCTATCTATTCGCCTCAACCACTCCCTGTGGTAGCAAGTTCCACATTCGAACCACTCTCTGGGTAAAGAAGTTTTGCCCGAAATCCCTATTGCATTTATTGGTGACTATTTTATATTTATGACCCCTAGTTTTGGTCTCACCCGCAAGTGGAAGCATCCTCTCTACGTCTCCCCTATCAAACCCTTTCATCATTTTAAAGACCTATCATTAGGTCAGCCATCTCTTTTCTAGAGGAAAGAGCCCCAGCATCTTTAGTCTTTCTTGATTGTTGGCATTGGCTGTTGTATTCTGCAAATTTACAATTCAGCACATGGCATGAGAACAGTCATATTAAAACTATGGCTAATTAAACCATGTCAATCTCCAAATGTTAATCCCCCAAATCCACCCTCTCCAATATATTTAAGGTAAAAACTTTCACATTTCTGAGATGCTCTCCAGACCAGGGCACCCTTCAGATGGACCCGCTACCCTAAACACGAAAAGCTCAGCAGCACGGGACAAGGTACAGCAATCGGTGTTTGTCTTTCTGTCACAGCAACTTCTGGCAACGCGACCAATTTCAACCAAACCTGGCACAGAGGCTTAATGAGGTTAGCAGCACTTTTGTCAGCGATCAGATTCTAAAAGTACTTTCACTCCAACTTTTAAAGCGACTTGGTGCTTTGCACCAGATTTGGAGCAGTGCCTCACTATTACATGTCGTCAGGAGAACTTCCAGTTGCTGATGGCCATCTTGGAAATTCTCAACAGTCCCAACTGTTGGCTTCGCCAGATAATCCATAGGACGATGGTGATCTTCAGGCACTTACCAAAGAGGCAATCCAAAAACTTCTCACTTAGCCTGAGAGTACAGGCTGGCACTGTTTAACAAGATCATCCCATTTTCAAGTCATTCCTTTCCAGACTCCAGCATTGAACTCAATCCATTTTCTCCTGCTCTATCTCCCATTCCCCATTCAAGAAACATCCAATTCATGGCAGACCTTCCTTGAACTACCAACCTAAAAACTTCCGGGTTCATCGGCAAAATAACGCTGTTTACATGGATCACGTTTCCAGTCACTGCTGCAACCAAGAGGCAAGCCTTGTACTCCCTCTGGAACGGTCAGTGGTACAGACCTGGTCAATGGCTACTGGAAAATTTCAAAACGGAGATTGATAAGATTTTTGTTGGGTCCGGGTACTAGGGGATATAGAACCAAGGTGGGTAAATGGAGTTGAGGTACAAATCAGCCATGATCGAACTGAATGGTGGAACAGGCTCGAGGGGCTGTATGATCTACTCCTGTTCCTAGGTTTCTATGTACAGGAAACTCTCTGTTAACCGGCAAAATTCAGGAGTAGGTTCGGGTAAGTTTTACTTCAGATTAGTGGCAGTTCCTAGATCAGTGGCTGTGTAACTGGGGTTCGTGCACTTACAGGGACGCTTGGTCTGTGGCTGGAGTTCCTGCACATGTTGCTAAGCAACAGGGAAGCCTGGATTTGTTGCTGTGTACGGAGCTCTCGCACCTTTTAAACTATACCTCTCTGTAATCCGGGCTTTTTGATAAACCGGCACCACGCCGGTCCCGGATAAAAAAAGAGTTTCCTGTACCATTGAACTTGCCAGAATCTTTCCCAAGGATTATTCTAGTCAAGTTTTAAAATTTAACCTGAAGATTTTCCACAACAGCGAGACTGTGCAAACCTGAATGACAATATGGAAACAACAACTTGTATTTATCTGGCATCTTTAACATAGTAAATCGTCCCAAGGCGCTTCACAGGAGCGTCATCAACAAAATGTGACATCGAACCACATAAGGAGATTTTAGGACAGGTGACAAAACCTACCTCTTTGACTAAACTTCTGAAGAAGCGTCTTAAGAGGCGAGAGAGGCGGAGAGGTTTAGGGAGGGAATGCCAGAGCTTAGGGCCCAGGCAGCTGAAGGCACGGCCGGCAATGGTGGAGTGATTAAAATCAGGGATGCACAAGAGGCCAGAATTAGAGGAGAGCAGAGATCGCGGAGGGTTGTAGGACTGGAGGAGGTTACAGAAATAGGGAGCAGCGAGACGATGGAAAACAAGGATGAGAATTTTAAACATTGAGGTAGACCAGGAGCCAATGTAGGTCAGTGAGCCCAGGGGTGAACGGGACTTGGTACGAATTAAACAGCACGCTCGATGAACATACGAACATAAGAAGTAGGGGCAGGAGTAGGCCATACGGCCCCTCGGGCCTGCTCCGCCATTCAATAGGATCATGGCTGATCCGAACCTAGACTCACATCCACATCCCTGCCCGCTCCCCATAACCCTTAATTCCAAAACATTCAGGACTTGCAAGATCAACAAGAGATACAAAATGGGACAGAAAGAGACACAATCTCTCTGAAATTAGCAACTTTCACAGATTCCTCTGAAGAAATAAAGGAGCAGCCAAGGAGGCCAGGCCAAGATTTAGCTGGCTCTAAGCCTGAACGCAAAATCTGATAACAAGGGTTAGTCTTGGCCTGATTTATGAATAATCAGCTCGGGTCAGATTTTACCCCAAACTCTTAAGACAGAACATCTGGGGCAACAGGTTCCAGGGCATCCAGTGAGACCCACCACCCAACCCCACCATTATATAAGCCCCAGTTCATCCTCAGGTGTCCAGCCCAAGATGCTGCAGATGGTAATTTAGAAAAAGAAGCGCATGCACGGGAAGAATTGGGCCGCTGAAGTCTTCAATAAACTTTTCAACTGGATCATTTTGCAGCTTCCCTGGAACCATGACACCAGGTGGTCAAGATATTACAACATGCCATAAACACCAGCAATTTATAACCACTTTCCCCAGCAGGTTATCAGCCACTAGGAATTTTTCTCTCACCCATAGAACCCATCCAATCTTGCTCCAATTTGTTACTCCCAAGTCCAAAGTCTTGGAAACGGTGCAACAGATTCATTTGCCAAGCAGATGTGAACAGCACAGATGTTGCATCAAACAGCAGCTGCAAGGACAGCTTCTACGCAGGCACAGACTCAAGAACGCGAGAGATCACACCAGACCATTTTTTCTCAAAACTTCAGTAGCCTTTCCGGTGGGGAGTCATCCACTCGTTACTTACTTAGCACCACAGCTCTAGGGAACTGCAATGGACTTACAATAAAGTCCGCGTAAAGGGAGAACTTGCACGATTGAAGTAACACCACAACATCAACACAGACGCTTACATATTCAGTCAGGAGTTTTAACAAGTCCATGTGCTAACCAGACTGTAATTGGACAAAATGCGCACACCGATGTTCATTCTAAACAACTCTTTTGTAATGGCTCCATGTGCAAATGCATTGCCCAGTGTGGAATCGAGTCTCACAAACCAGCAGGACCTCAGGTTCAATCCCCGCTGGTCTCAGCCAAAAGAGGGGTTCTACAACGGACCTCAGCACCCCTACACAAGTGACGGGGTAAGCGAGGGCCGGTGCAGCTGGACTCCCGCTCACAAACTAGTAGCGGACAGGATTGGACCCAGCTATAATTGCCACCCCCCTCACCCCCCAAATCAGATAGCCTGCTGACACTCAGTATTCTAGGCTCGTCAACAATGGCCACATTGGATGAGGTGTCAGAGGACCGTCTGTTCCTGTGGAACTGGACCTCAACATGGATCAGCATCATCGGCAGAAAAAAAGGAGGGTTGGGGGAAGGTGGTGGTGGTGGTGGGGGGGGGGGGGGGGGGGGGGAAAGAGCAAAGGAACACTTGAAGGGGGAAAATCTGCAGGTCTTTGGGGAAAAAGGGGGCGGAGTGGGACGAGTTGTATAGCTTTACCAAAGAGCCGGCACAGGCACAATGGGCCGAATGGCCTCCTTCTGTGCTGCAGGATTCATCCGATTCTATGAAAGGTAAAAAGAAACCGAGCTCTGGCTCTGTTCCTGAACGAATGATTTAGACGCAGAATGAAAGGAATTCAGAAAGGAATACACAGAATTCAGAGTCGTGACTGGGTAGGGGGTTTTTTAATCTGTACATGCTGCTCCAGACACCTCGACACGTGGGAAGGTCTGCGTGTTCCCATGACCCTGAGAGTTATGCCAGTGTGATTATAATTTAAGATAGGGACACTCGAGCCAAACAGGCTGAAAGGTAGGAGCCAGACTAAAGGCAGCACACCACCCTCCTGGTGGTGGTGGGGGGGGGGGGGGGGGGGGGGGGGGGGTAACGAGTCCAGGAAGCAACCTGTCCACATAAAAATACCTTTCATTACTGAAACAACCCAGAGGCCAGACAAACCTGTTACAGACTGGCAAATATAAACATCAACTGTGAAGGATGATACTCTCTGAAAAGAGTTAAATATTGGGAAGACCATAATCATCATCAGGCCACCACCACCAAGACCGTCTACTTCCACCTCCATAAGACTGCCCGCGCCGCAGCCTAACTGCTGCCAAAACCCTCATCTGTGTCTTTGGCTCCTCCAGACTGGACTATTCCATTGCTCTCCTGGCCAAAGTCCTACCTTGCACCCTTCATAAACTTCAGCTCATCCAAAACTCTGCATCTGCCAACGACATCTTGCTCCCCAGATACAGTCACGTTTCTCATAGTTGCCCCTTACGTCACCATCTAGGGAAATGCCCATTTGAGTTCAATCATTTGGGAACAGGTTCTGGACATAACCTGGAATCTGAATGAGATTCATTCACTTTTCTCCCCACTTTGCTCGCTTTCCCAGCTTGACTCAGAATTTGCCATTCAGAGAACAAAGCAGAGTCCCAGTACTCTGCGGCTCAGCTCACTGCATCACCGTGTCGCGCACACAGACAGCTGCGCCAGAACTTAAAACATACCCGTTACATCAGAAGGTTATTCAAACTCAAGAGTTGTGGCAGAATCACGGCTACAAAATAAAAACACAGCACACTCCATTTCACTGAGCAAACATCTCCACTTCAACACGCAAATGCAAGAAATCAAATAAAAACTAAGTGCTAGAAACACAGTCAGAAATTGTAGAAAGAAGAGAGGTTCTGACATTTTGGGCTATTTTCCTCTCACCGGTCCCGTTCACTATTAAATTGAGAAATATTCTTTCACTGTCACCCAGAGGTGAACTGACAACTTAAAGACTCGCGGTGACACAAGATCTGCTCACTCAACATCAGCAAGAAACCCAGACACTGCCCGTGCTCAGAGACCAAACACAGTGCTCAACCACTCCCCAACACACCGCCCAGGCCAGAACCAATCTCTCCCAACACAGATTTCATGTTTACCTTTAGCACTCTCGTTCCGATAGCCCCTCCCAACCGAGTGCTTTTCCCCTCCCATCACACACGCACAGCGTCAGCTAGGAAGCTGATTGCCGAGAACGAGTGACCACTGCAAGTGTAATCAGTAACTCACAACCACAGAGAGCAAGCCGCAGACTTCATCAAACCCTTGAAAATATGGATGTTTTTCTCTTTCAATTTTACAACAAGAACTCCCACTTATATTGCGGCTTTCACAACCTCAGGAGGTCCCAAAGCATTTTACAGCCAATCAAGTACTTTTTGAAGTGTAGTCATTGTTGTAAAGTAGGAAACGCAGCAGTCAATTTTCATACAGCAAGATTCTAAAACAGCAATGTGATAATGACCAGATAATCTGTTTTAGTGATGTTGGTTGAGGGATAAATATTGGCCAGGACATCGGGGAGAACTCCCCTGCTCGTCTTTGAAATAATGCCACGAGATCTTTTACATGCACCCGAGAGGGCAGACGGGGCCTCAGCTTAACAGCTCACGAGAAAGATGGACCCTCTCAAACTATAACAGTTCTGAGGAATGCATTTTAAGTTACATGTTGCAAGTACTTTGAGGCAGAAATTTCATGAGGTTAGGTCAATCCGAGGGCATCAAGGGGCTTATGGGCTCCCTGTTCAGACAATAACATAGAATCACAGAAGATAGGAGCAGGAGTAGGCCATTCGGCCCTTCGAGCCTGCTCCGCCATGCAATGAGATCATGGCTGATCATCCAAATTCAGTACCCTGTCCCTGCTTTCTCCCCATATCCCTTGATCCCTTTAGCCTCAAGAAATATATCCAACTCTTTCTTGAATATATTTAATGAACTGGCCTCCACCGCCCTCTGTGGCAGAGAATTCCACAGGTTCACCACTCTCTGGGTGAAGAAATTCCTCCTCATTTCAGTCCTAAATGGCTTACCCCTTATCCTTAGACAATGATCCCTGGTTCTGGACTCCCCGGCCATCAGAAACATCCTTCCTGCATCTAGTCTGTCCAGGCCTGACAGAATTTTATAGGTTTCGATGACATCCCCTCTCAATCTTCTAAACTCCAGTGAGTATAAGCCCAATCGACACAATCTCTCCTCATACGTCATCCCTGCCATCCCAGGTATCAGCCTGGTGAATCTTCGCTGCACTCCTTCCATGGCAAGAACGTCTTTCCTCAGGTAAGGCAACCAAAACGGCACACAATACTCAAGGTGCGGTCTCACCAATGCCCTGTACAACTGTAGCAAGACATCCTTGTTCCTGTACTCGAACCCTCTTGCTACGAAGGCCAACATGCCATTTGCCTTCTTAACCGCCTGCTGCACCTGCATGCTTACCTTCAGCGACTGGTGCACAAGAACACCCAGGTCTCTTTGCACTTACCCTTCTCCCAATCTATTGCCATTCAAATAATAATCTGCCTTCCTGTTTTTGCCACCAAAGTGGATAACCTCACATTTGTCCACATTATAGTGCATTTGCCTTGTTTCTGCCCAATCACCCAGCCTGTTTCACGACATCCTCCTCACAGCTTACCCTCCCACCCAGCTTTTGTGTCGTCTACAAATCTGGAGATATTACATCCAATTCCCTCGTCCAGATCATTAATATATATTGTGAACAGCTGGGGTCCTAGGACCGATCCTTGCGGTACCCCACTAGTCACTGCCTGCCACTTGGAAAACGACCCGTTTATTCCAACTCTTTGCTTTCTGTCCGCCAACCAGTTCTCTATCCAAGTCAATAACTTGCCCCCAATCCCATGTGCCTTCATTTTACACGCTAATCTCTTATGTGGGACCTTATCGAAAGTCTTCTGAAAGTCCAAATACACCACATCCACTGGTTCTCCCTTATCTATTCTACCAGTTACGTCCTCAAAAAATTCCAGTAGATTAGTCAAGCATGATTTACCTTTTGTAAATCCATGTTGACTTTGTCCGATCCTGTCACTGCTTTCCAAGTGCTCTGCTATTTCATCTTTTATAATAGACTCTAGCATTTTCCCCACTACCGATGTCAGGCTTACCGGTCTATAATTCCCCGCTTTTTCTCTACCACCTTTTTTGAATAGTGGGGTAACATTAGCTACCCTCCAATCCATGGGTACTGTTCCAGAGTCTATCGAGTTCTGGAAGATGACCAGCAATGCATCTACTATTTCTAGGGCCACTTCCTTAAGTACCCTGGGATGTAGATTATCAGGCCCTGGGGATTTATCGGCCTTCGGTCCCATCAATTTTCCTAACACCATTTCCCTACAAATACTGATTTCTTTCAGTTCCACCCTTTCATCAGACCCTATGTTCCCCGGCATCTCTGGGAGGTTATTTGTGTCCTCCTTTGTGAAGACAGAACCAAAGTATGAATTTAGTTGGTTTGCCATTTCTTTGTTTCCCATTATAAATTCCCCTGATTCTGACTGCAAGGGACCTACGCTTGACTTCACCAATCTTTTTCTCTTCACATATCTATAAAAGCTTTTAGTCAGTTTTTATGTTCCCTGCAAGCTTACTCTCATATTCTATTTTCCCTTTCTTAATTAATCCCTTTGTCCTCCTTTGTTGAATCCTAAACTGCTCCCAATCCTCAGGGTTATTGCTTTTTCTGGCCAATTTATATGTCGTCTCCTTGGATCTTATGCTATCCCTAATTTCCCTTGTTAGCCACGGTTGAGTCACCTTTTTTGTTTTATTTTTATGCCAAACTGGGATGAACAAATTCTGTAGCTCATCCATGCGATCTTTGAATGTTTGCCATTGCCTATCCACCGTCAACCCTTTGAGTGCCATTCCCCAATCAATCCTACCCAACTCGCTCCTCAGACCATGAGACATGAGACACTAGATACAACACTTGCTCTTCCTGCACATTCCAATTCCTGGGGGACTTCCCCAGTACAGCGAGATGGGGTGATGTGAACAGCTGGACCGTCCCAACTAAGTCTGATCTTGTTCACACACATACACTTTCCACTATTGGACATTCATCACTGGATATTCACCAGGCTGATTTTCCCCTGCTTAACCCAACAACAGTGTCCAATTGTACCAGAACACTGTTGGCAAACATCAGCTAACAGCACAAACCAGGGGTCAAACCTGGCGTCACTCCCGGCCCGTGCGGTCCAGCGTCACTCCCGGCCCGTGCGGTCCAGCGTCACTCCCGGCCCGTGCGGTCCAGCGTCACTCCCGGCCCGTGCGGTCCAGCGTCACTCCCGGCCCGTGCGGTCCAGCGTCACTCCCGGCCCGTGCGGTCCAGCGTCACTCCCGGCCCGTGCGGTCCAGCGTCACTCCCGGCCCGTGCGGTCCAGCGTCACTCCCGGCCCGTGTGGTCTGGTATCGTACTGGGCAGTGCAATTGCTAACTGTGCCAATTTTTTTTATTTTTATAAATGCCTATATCTAACATTTGCCACTAGTACCAGCTACATTTCAGCCTCTCTAATACCCATTGGTTGAAGTTTTGAGTTACTTCTTCTCTTCATGTCCCCTTCCTCCCTTCCAATCCCCGTCGGAGCCCATAAACCTCTCAGTTCACCTGGACAGCCTGGGGGAGGGGTCTCTGGCTGCAGTTACCAGCTTTACCTGTGCGTCCGTTAGCTCCTCTCTGGCCTGAGATGCCTTTGCTGCCGACTGCTCCTGTTCGGAATTCTCCCCCGGAACACTTTTCCTTTTCCCTTTCTTCTTCTTTTCAGTCGGTGTTGGGCCTTGCTCTTTGCTGCAAGAAAATATATATTTTTTTAACTTTTAGTGAAACGATTTATTTTATAGCAACTTTTCTTAGAAGTACAATGGGAGGCAATTTATCTGAACGGCCACTGAACCAAACGGGGGTCAGGGGGCATTATTATTTCATTGTTGAGTCGGTTTCTGTGTTAAATTAATGCAGTGCAGCACCGGAATCAAGAAGCGTCAGACTTGGCTCAGTCGTGACACACTCGCCTCTTTCAAACAGCCAGCATAGGCACGATGGGCCAAATGGCCTCCTTCTACGATTCTGAGAGTCAGAAGGTTTGGGTTTCAAGCCTGCCTCAACAATAACTTACATCATAGAAAAAGGCCATTCGGCCCATCGTGTTTGTGCCGGTCAAGGAAGAGCTCTCCAGCCGAATCCCACCTTCCAGCTCTCGGTCCGCAGCCCTGTAGGTTCCGGCCCTTCAAGTGTATATCCAAGTACTTTTTAAATGTGATGAGGGTTTCTGCCTCTACCACCCTCTCATGCAATGAGTTCCAGACCCCCACCACCCTCTGGGTGAACATTTCTTTCCTCATCTCCCCTCTAATCCTTCTACCAACTACTTTAAACCCATGCCCCCTGGTTCCTGACCCCTCTGCTAAGGGAAATAGGTCCTTCCTATCCACTCTATCTAGGCCCCTCAAAATTTTATATATCCCAATTAAATCTCACCTCAGCCTCCTCTGTTCCAAGGAAAACAACCCCAGCCTCTCCAATCTTACCTCATAGCGAAAGTTTTCCAGTCCTGGCAACATCCTCGTAAATCTCCTCTGCACCCTCTCCAGTGCAATCACATCCTTCCTGTAATGTGGTGACCAGAACTGCACACAGTACTCAAGTTGTGGCCTAACCAATGTTGTATACAGTTCGAGCATAACTTCCCTGCTCTTATATTCTCTGCCTCGGCTAATGAAAGAAAGCACTCCGTATGCCTCTTCAACTATTTATATCGACTTGTCCTGCTACCTTTAAGGATCTGTGGACATACACTCCCAGGTCCCTCTGTCCCTCCACACCTCTCAGTATCCTCCCATTAATTGTGTATCACTTGCCTTATTGCCCCTCCCCAAATGCATTACCTCTCACTTTTCCGGACTGAATTCCATTTGCCACTTTTCTGCCCAACTGACCAGTCCATCAATATCTTCCTGCAGTCTAAAGCTTTCCTCCTCACGGTCAACCACACGGCCAATTTTTGTATCATCTGCAAGTGTCTATATCATGCCCCCTACATTTAAGTCTAAATCATTAATATATACTACAAAAACTAAGGCACCAAGTACGGAGCTCTGTGGACTCCCACTGGAAACAGCCTTCCATTACCCTTTGCTTCCTGCCAATGAGCCAATTTTGGATCCAATTTGCCACTCTCCCTTGGATCCCATGGGCTTTTACTTTTTTGATCAGCCTGCCGTGTGGGACCTTGTCAAAAGCCTTGCTAAAATCCATGTAGACTACATCAAACGCACTGCCCTCATCGACCCCTCCTTGTTACCTCCTCAAAGAATTCAATCAAGTTAGTCAGGCCCGAACTTCCCTTAACAAACCATGCCGACTGTCCTTGATTAAATGAAGGTTTATACTGTCCCTCAGAATTGATTCCAGTAATTTGTCCACCACAGAGGTTAAACTAACTGGCCTGTAATTGCTCGGTTTATCCCTTCCTCCCTTTTTAAACAATGGCACGTTATCAGTTCTCCAATCCTCTGGCACCACTCCTGTAGCCTGTTGCATTTATATCACATCTTTAACTTAGTAAAGCATCCCAAGGCACTTCACAGGAGAGTTATCAAACAAAATTTGACACTTAAGGACATAGAAACATAGAAAAATAGAAGCAGGAGTCGGCCATTCGGCCCTCCTCCGCCATTCAATATGATCATGGCTGATCCTCTATCTCAATACCATATTCCCGCTCTCTCCCCATACCCCTTTTGTGTCTAGAAATCTACCCATCTCCTTCTTAAATATATTCAGTGACTTGGCCTCCACAGCCTTCTGTGGTAGAGAATTCCACAGGTTCACTCACCCGCTCGCCCCCCCCCCCCACCCCGTTATACGTTTCAATGAGATCCCCTCATTCTTCTAAACTCCAGTGAATACAGGCCCAGTCGACCCAATCTCTCCTCATACGACAGTCCTGCCATCCCAGGAATCAGTCTGGTGAACCTTTGCTGCACTCCCTCTATGGCAAGTATACCCTTTCTTAGGTAAGGAGACCAAAACTGCACACAGTACTCCAGGTGTGGTCTCACCAAGGCACTGTATAACTGTAGTAAGATATCCTTGCTCCTGTACTCAAATCCTCTTGCAATGAAGGCCAACATACCATTTGCCTTCCAAACTGCTTGCTGCACCTGCATGTTTGCTTTCAGTGACTGGTGTACAAGGACACCCAGGTCCCTTTGTACATCAACATTTCCCAATCTATCACCATTTAAATAATACTCTACCTTTCTGTTTTTCCTACCGAAGTGGATAACTTCACATTTATTCACGTTATACTGCATCTGCCATGTATTTGCCCACTCACTCAATTTGTCTAAATCGCCTTGAAGCCTCTTTGCATCCTCCTCACAACTCAATCCCACCTAGTTTCGTGTCATCAGCAAACTTGGAAATATTACATTTGGTTCCCTCAACCAAATCATTGATATATATTGTGAATAGCTGGGACCCAAGCACTGATCTCTGCGGTGCCCCACTCGTCACTGCCTGCCACCCTGAAAAAGACCCATTTATTCCTACTCTGTTTCCTGTCTGTTAACCAATTTTCAATCCATGCCAGTATATTATCTCCAATCCCATGTGCTTTAATTTTGCACACTAACCTCTTATGTGGGACTTTATCAAAGGCCTTCTGAAAATCCAAATACACCACATCCACTGGTTCTCCCTTGTCTATTCTACCAGTTACATCCTCAAAAAACTCCAGTAGGTTTGTCAAACACGATTTCCCTTTCATAAATCCATGTTGACTTTGTCTAATCCCGTTGATATTTTCATATTAGGGTATATGATGTAGATTTTAAGGAGCATCTTCAAGGAGGAGAGGGAGGGAGAGGCTTGGGGAAGGAATTCCAGAGCTTTGGGCCCAGGCAGCTGGAGGCACATCCAACTCGCATGTATCCAGGCTTATTTCTGTAAAAAGTCACTCCCCTGATGGCTATTCTAGACAAACAATAAATACAAGCTGATAAAAAACAATCTTCTACATTGCTGTTTGCCAGTAGTGAGCAGCCTTACAACTTAATTGTGCAGCGAGTCATTGGTGAAGTGATACCAGAATGGAGAGGTTTTAACTATCAGGAAAGACTGAACAGGCGGGGGCTCTTTTCTCTAGAAAAGAGAAGGCTGAGGGGTGAGCTGATAGAGGTCTTTAGAATTATGAAGTGGTTTGATAGGGTAGACAGAGAAGATGTTTCCACTTGCGGGGTAGATCAAAACGAGGGGTTATAAATAGAAGATCGTCACCAATAAAGCCAATAGGAATTTCATGATACATTTCTTTACCCAGAGAGTGGCGAGAATGTGGAACTCGCTACCACAGGGAGTGGTTGAGGCGAATAGCAGAGAAGCATTCAAGAGGCAGCTGGATAAACACATGAGGGAGAAAGGAATAGAAGGATATGTTGATGGGGTGAGATGAAGAGGGTGAGAAGAGGCTGGTGTGGAGCAGAAACACCGGCACGGACCAGTTAGACCGAATGGCCAGTTTCTGTGCTGTAAATTATAATTAATCAACACTTGGTACTCAACGTTCACGCATAGGGACTGGCCTCTTTGGCAAAGTATTGAGGGCGGCTGGGTCTGTGGAACTGTACCAAATGGAGTCAGCGCCTTTAGGAGCGGGGAGCAGATCCTGGGAAATAAACGTTATTGCGGAGTGGAAGTACGACAGCAAGGCAGTAAATGGCACTTTCAGACATTACTTGCTTGACTAATCTACTGGAATTTTTTGAGGATGTAACTGGTAGAATAGATAAGGTGGCATAGTGGTTAGCACTGTTGCCTCACAGCGCCAGAGACCCGGGTTCGAATCCAGCCCCGGGCAACTGTCTGTGTGGAGTTTGCACATTCTCCCTGCGTTTGCGTGGGTTTTCTCCGGGTGCTCCGGTTTCCTCCCACAGTCCAAAGATGTGCGGGTTAGGTTGATTGGCTATGATAAATTGACCCTTAGTGTTAGGGGGATTAAATAGGTGGGGTTACAGGGATAGGGTGGGATATGTGTCGGTGCAGGCTCGATGGGCCGAAATGGCCTCTATCTGCACTGTGGGGTTTCTGTGTGATTCTGTGATAAGGGAGAACCAGTGGATGTGGTGTATTTGGACTTTCAAAAGGCTTTCGATAAGGTCCCGCATAAGAGATTAGCGTGTAAAGTTAAGGCACATGGGATTGGGGGCAAGGTACTGACTTGGATAGAGAACTGGTTGGCAGACAGAAAGCAAAGAGTTGGAATAAACGGCTCTTTTTCCGAGTGGCAGGCAGTGACTAGTGGGGTACCGCAAGGATCGGTCCTAGGACCCCAGCTATTCACAGTATATATTAATGATCTAGACGAGGGAACGAGATGTAATATCTCCAAGTTTGCAGACGACACAAAGCTGGGTGGGCATGTGTGCTGTGAGGAACTCCAGTATGATCTGGACAGGTTGGGTGATTGGGCAGAAGCAACATAACGTGGATAAATGCGAGGTTATCCGCTTTGGTGGCAAAAACAAGGCAGCAGATTATCTGAATGGCAATCGATTGGTAGAAGGGGAAGTGCAACGAGACCTGGGTGTCCTTGTGCACCAGTCGCTGAAAGTAAGCATGCAGGTGCAGCAGGCGGTTAAGAAGGCAAGTGGTATGTTGGCCTTCGTAGCGAGAGGGTTCGAGTACAGGAACAAGGATGTCTTGCTGCAGTTGTACAGGGCCTTGGTGAGACCACATCTGGAGTATTGTGTGCAGTTTTGGTCGCCTTATCTGAGGAAGGATGTTCTTGCCATGGAGGGAGTGCAGTGAAGATTCACCAGGCTGATACCTGGGATGGCAGGAATGGCGTATGAGGAGAGACTGGGTCGATTGGGCTTATACTCGCTGGAGTTTAGAAGAATGAGAGGGGATCTCATTGAAACTTACAAAATTCTAACAGGACTAGATGCAGGAAGGATGTTCCCGATGGCGGGGAGTCCAGAACCAGGGGTCACAGTCTAAGGATAAGGGGTAAGCCATTTAGGACAGAGATGAGGAGGAATTTCTTCACCCAGAGAGTGGTGAACCTGTGGAATTCTCTACCACAAAAGGCAGTGGAGGCCAATTCATTGAATATATTCAAGAAGGAGTTGGATATATTTCTTAAGGCTAAAGGGATCAAGGGATATGGGGAGAAAGCAGGGACAGGGTACTGAATTTGGATGATCAGCCATGATCTCATTGAATGGTGGAGCAGGCTCGAGGGGCCGAATGGCCTACTCCTGCTCCTATCTTCTATGTTTCTATGATTAAAAGCCTCAAATTAACATGGTATTTGCTTTAAAAAAATTATACATGTGAATCTTTCTTGTAAAGTGCAGAGACTACATCAAGAGCCATGAAACAAGATTTACATCTGACCAGTGAACTGACCGGATAACTTACTGGTGACAGGAGCAGGTTGCGGTCAGTGCCACGAGTAGAATATAAATCTGAGCCAGTCAGTCTTTGGAATGCATTAAATTTCATCCATAAATTAAAAAATTACAACAGTTATGTTAATGCGATACAGAGGCTTAAAAGGTTTAGCAAGCACTAATTTACTGCATGCTTTTGTTTCAGAGTGTGCTATTTATCGTCATACAGAAAATTTATGGGTCAGGATGTAAATCGTGAAATGCTAACTCTGCAGAGGGATTCAAATGACAAACTACAAGAGTCTGTAGACTCAGCCGGACATCCTTACTCCAACCTATTGCCCAGGAACTCAAAACTCCTGACCTCCTACAGTGCACATGGTTTTAAAACCTCATTTAGATACATCCTGATTTATCTAGTCTTCTCTCCAATTCTCACCCTTGGTGTAGTCCAACATTGTATGCGGCCCTCAAATAGGACAAAGCTTACTGAAACTACTGCTGTGTGTGATATGACACAAAACCCTGTGCAGTGTCTCCTGGCTAAGTGTTCCTATACTCACAATGTGGAAGTCTGAATGTGCTAAAACAGCAATTGGGAGAGGGTCTCTGCCTCATTTTATCCTCCCTAACCCAGGCGCCACTGGATGGGAAACAGTGAGTCCCTTGGCTGTTTTTTTTTTTTAATTCATAGCATCCACTACATTATCAGCAGCCAAGAACAAACTGACTCAATACTGACTCATAGAAACTGAAAAATAGGAGGAGGAGGCCATTCGGCCCTTCGCGCCTGCTCCACCATTCAATATGATCATGGTTGATCCTCTATCTCAATACCATATCCCCGCTATCTCCCCATACCCCTTGATGCCTTTTGTGTCTAGAGTGTCGTGGTCCATATCGGTATCAACGACATAGGTAGAAAGAAGGATGAGGTCCTGCAGGCAGATTTTAGGGAGCTAGGAAAGAGATTAAAAAGCAGGACTTCAAAAGGTAGTAATCTCTGGATATTCCAAGATATAAGGTGTTCAGGAAAGATAAGGAAGGAAAGAAAGGAGGCGGGGTGGCAGTATTGATTAAGGAGAGAGAGGATGTCCTGGAGGGGTCAAGGACAGAATTTATTTGGTTAGGGTTGAGAAATAATAAAGGTGCCATTACACTACTAGGTGCATCCTATAGGCCGTCAGCTAGTGAGGTGGGTATCGAGGAGCAAATTTGCAGGGAAATTACAGAGAGGTGCAAGAACTATAGGGTAGTGATAATGGGGGACTTCAACTATCCCAATATAGACTGGGATAGTAATAGTGTAGACGGCAGAGAGAGGGGGAAGAATTTCTGAAGTGTGTTCAGGAGAACTTTCTTGATCAGTATGCTTCCGGCACAATGAGGAAGGAGGCATTTCTGGATTTTTAGAAAATTCGTTACTGGGCTGTGGGCGTCGCTAGTAAGGCTAGCATTTATTGCCCATCCCCAATTGCCCTCGAGAAGGTGGTGGTGAGCCGTCGCCTTAAACCGCTGCAATCCTTGTGGTGAAGGTACTCCCACAGTGCTGTTAAGGAGGGAGTTCCAGGATTTGACCCAGCGATGATGAAGGAACAGCGATATATTTCCAAGTTAGGGCGGTGTGCAACTTGGAGGTGGTGATGTTCCCATGTGCCTGCTGCCCTTGTCCTTCTTGGTGGTAGAGGTCGCGGGTTTGGAAGGTGCTGCGGCAGAATACCCAGCCTCTGACCTGCTCTTGTAGCCACAGTATTTATGTGGCTGGTCCAGTTAAGTTTCTGGTCAATAGAGACCCCCAGGATGTTGATAGTAGGGGATTCGGCAATGGTAATGCCGTTGCATGTCAAGGGGCAGTGGTTAGACTGTCACTTGTTGGAGGTGGTCATTGCCTGGCACTTCTGTGGTACGAATGTTACTTGCCACTTATCAGCCCAAGCCTGAATGTCATCCAGGTTTTGCTGCATTCAGGCATGGACTGCTTCATTATCCGAGGAGTTGCGAATGGAACTGAACACTGCAATCATCAGCGAACATCCCCACTTCTGACCTTATGATGGAGGGAAGGTCATTGATGAAGCAGCTAAAGATGGTTGGGCCTAGGACATTGCCCTGAGGAACTCCTGCAGTGATGTTCTGGGGCTGAGACGATTGACCTCGAACAACTACAACCATCTTCCTCTGTGCTAGGTATGACTCCAGCCAGTGGAGAGTTTTCCCACTGACTTCAATTTTACTTGGGCTCCTTGATGCCACACTCCGTCAAATGCTGCCCTGATGTCAAGAGCAATCACTCTCACCTCAAATCTGGAATTCAGCTCTTTTGTCCATGTTTGGACCAAGGCTGTAATGAGGTTGGGAGTAGAGTGGTCCTGGCAGAACCCAAACTGAGCATTGGTGAGCAGGTTATTGGTGAATAAGTGCCGCTTGATAGCACTGTCGTCAACGCCTTCCACCACTTTGCTGATGATTGAGAGTAGACTTATGGGGCGGTAATTGGCCGGATTGGATTTGTCCTGCTTTTTGTGGACAGGACATACCTGGGCAGTTTTCCACATTGTCGGGTAGATGCCAGTTGTTGTCACTGTACTGAAACAGTTTGGCTAGAGGCATGGCCAGTTGTGGAGCACAAGTCTTCAGCATGACAGCCAGGATGTTGTCGGGGCCCAGAGCCTTCACGCCGTATCCAGTGCGCTCAGCCATTTCTTGATATCACGTGGAGTGAATCGAATTGGCTGAAGACTGGCTTCTGTGATGGTGGGGACCTCAGGAGGCGGCCGATATGGATCATCCAGTCGGTACTTCTGGCTGAAGATGGTTGCAAACGCTTCAGCCTTGTCTTTTGCACTCACATGCTGGGCTCCGCCATCATTGAGGATGGGGATATTCATGGAGCCTCCTCCTCCTCCAGTTAGTTGTTTAATGGTCCACCACCATTCACAACTGGATGTGGCAGGACTGCAGAGCTTTGATCTGATCCGTTGATTGTGGGATCACTTAGCTCTGTCTATAGCATGCTGCTTCCGCTGTTTGGCATGCATGTAGTCCTGTGTTGCAGCTTCCCCAGGATACCTCATTTTTAGGTGTGCCTGGTGCTGCTCCTGTAATGCTCTTCTACACTCCTCATTGAACCAGGGTTGGTCCCCTGGCTTGATGGTAATGGTCGAGCAAGGGATATGCCGGGCCATGAGGTTACAGATTGTGGTGGAATACAATTCTGCTGCTGCCCCAAAGCGCTTCAAAGATGCCCAGTTTTGAGCCGCTAGATCTGTTCTGAATCTATGCAATTGAGCACGGTGGTAGTGCCACACAAGATTTCGTCTCCACAAGGACTGTGCAGTGGTCACTGCTACCAATACAGTCATGGATGCATCTGCAACAGGTAGATTGGTGAGGATGAGGTCAAGTAGGTTTTCCCCTCGTGTTGGTTCTCTCACCACCTGTCGCAGGCCCAGACTGGCAGCTATGTCCTTCAGGACTCGGCCAGCTCGGTCAGTAGTGGTACTACCGAGCCACTCTTGGTGATGGACATTGAAGTCCCCCACCCAGAGTACATTCTGTGCCCTTGCTACTCTCAGTGTTTCTTCCAAGTGGTGTTCAACATGGAGGAGTACTGATTCATCAGCTGAGGGAGGGCGGTAGGTGGTAATCAGTAGGAGGTTTCCTTGCCCTGAAGCCATGAGACTTCAAGGGGTTCGGAGTCAATGTTGAGGACTCCCAAGGCCACTCCTTCCCGACTGTAGAGCACAGTGCCGCCACCTCTGGTGGGTCTGTCCTGCCGGTGGGACATAGAAACATAGAAGATAGGAGCAGGAGTAGGCCATTCGGCCCCTCGAGCCTGCTCCGCCATTCAATGCGATCATGGCTGATCATCCAAACTCAGTACCCGGTCCCTGCTTTCTCCCCATACCCCTTGATCCCTTTAGCCTTAAGAAATATATCCAACTCCTTCTTGAATATATTTAATGAATTGGCCTCTACGGCCTTCTGTGGTAGAGAATTCCACAGGTTCACCACTCTCTGGGTGAAGAAATTCCTCCTCATCTCTGTCCTAAATGGCTTACCCCTTATCCTTAGACTGTGACCCCTGGTTCTGGACTCCCTGACCATCAGGAACATCCTTCCTGCATCTAGTCTGACCAGTCCTGTCAGAATTTTATACATTTCAATGAGATCCCCTCTCATTCTTCTAAACTCCAGCGAGTATAAGCCCAATCGACCCAATCTCTCCTCATACGTCATTCCTGCCATCCCAGGTATCAGCTTGGTGAATCTTCGCTGAACTCCTCCCATGGCAAGAACATCCTTCCTCAGGTAAGGCGACCAAAACTGCACACAATACTCAAGGTGTGGTCTCACCAAGGCCCTGTACAACTGCAGCAAGACATCCTTGTTCCTGTACTCAAACCCTCTCGTTACGAAGGCCAACATACCATTTGCCTTCTTAACCGCCTGCTGCACCTGCATGCTTACCTTCAACGACTGGTGCACAAGGACACCCAGGTCTCGTTGCACTTCTCCTTCTCCCAATCTATTGCCATTCAGATAATAATCTGCCTTCCTGTTTTTGACACCAAAGTGGATAACCTCGCATTTATCCACTTTATATTGCATCTGCCATGCTTCTGCCCAATCACCCAACCTGTCCAAATCATACTGGAGTTTCTCCTCACAGCACACACGCCCACCCAGCTTTGTATCGTCTGCAAACTTGGGAGATATTACATCTAGTTCCCTTGTCTAGATCATTAATATATATTATGAATAGCTGGGGTCCAAGGACCGATCCCTGCGGTACCCCACTAGTCACTGCCTGCCACTCGGAAAAAGACCCGTTTATTCCAACTCTTTGCTTTCTGTCTGCCAACCAGTTCTCTATCCAAGTCAATACCTTGCCCCCAATCCCATGTGCCTTAACTTTACACGCTAATCTCTTATGCGGGACCTTATCGAAAGTCCAAATACACCACATCCACTGGTTCTCCCTTATCTATTCTACCAGTTACATCCTCAAAAAATTCCAGATGATTAGTCAAGCACGATTTACCTTTTGGAAATCCATGTTGACTTTGTCCGATCCTGTCACTGTTTTCCAAGTGCTCTGCTATTACATCTTTTATAATGGACTCTAGCATTTTCCCCACAACCGATGTCAGGCTTACCGGTCTGTAATTCCCCGTTTTCTCTCTACCACCTTTTTTGAATAGTGGGGTAACATTAGCTACCCTCCAATCCATGGGTACTGTTCCAGATTCCATCGAATGTTGGAAGATGATCAGCAATGCATCTACTATTTCTAGGGACAGGACATACCCAAGGATAGTGATGGAGGACTCTGGGATATTGGTTGAAAGGTATGATTCTGTGAGTATGACTATGCTTGACTAGTCTGTGGGACAGCTCTCCCAATTTTGGCACACCCAGATGTTGGTGAGGAGGACCTTGCAGTCGACTGGGCTACGTGTACCGTTGTCATGTCCAAAGCCGGTCCCGAGGTCGATGCCGGGTGGTCCGTCCGGTTTTATTCTTCTTATTGTTTTTTGTACAACTGAGTGGCTTGCTAGGCCATTTCAGAGGCTGTGGGTCTGGACTTGCATATAGGCCAGACCAGGCAAGGACAGCAGATTTCCTTCCCGAAAGGACATTAGTGTCCCAGATGGATTTTTATGACAATCTGATAGTTTCATGGCCAGTTTCATGGCCACCGTTACTGATACTAGCTGTTTATTCCAGATTTATTTAATTAACTGAATTTAAATTCCCCAGCTGTCGTGGTGGGATCTGAACTCATGTCTCTGGATCATTAGTCCAGGGCTCTAGGATTACTAGCCCAGTAACATAACCACTATGCAACCATTCCCATTCTGGTTCTGGGGAATGAGGTGGGTCAAGTGGAGCAAGTGTCTGTTGGGGAACATTTAGGGAACAGTGCTCACAGTATCATAAGGTTTAGATTAGCTATGGAAAAAAAACAGGGCGCAATCTCGAGTAAAAATACTTAATTGGAGGAAGGCCAATTTCAGTGGGTTGAGAATGGATAAATTGGAATCAAAGATTGGCAGGCAAAACTATATTCGAACAATGGGCTGCCTTTAAAAAGGAGATGGTTCGGGTACAGTCGAGGTAGATAGGTAGGGCAACCAAAGCCAGAGCTCCCTGGATGACGAAAGAGACAGAGAGTAAGATGAAACAGAAAAAGGCACGTATGGCTGATGTCAGGTTGAGAACACAAGTGAGAACCAGGCTGAATATAGAAAGTTCAGAGGGGAAGTGAAAAAGGAAATAAGAGGGGCAGAGAGAGGGTATGAGAATATATTAGCAGCTAACAAAACGGAATCCAAAAGTCTTCTTTTGGCATATAAATAGTAAACAGGTACAGGAAACTTTGTGCTATCCGGAAGTTGAATGTCCGGCAACTTTGATCTAACGGCAGAAATCAGCAGCCGTTTTGGTTAGGTGTTTTTTTTTCTCCTAGCATTCTTTTCACAGGCAGGCTCTGGAAAGCGTCTTTGTCACTTAGCAACAGCTTCAGAGACGCTTCCAAGCCACGGGCCGAGTGTTTACAAGCTGTTGCTGAGCAACAGAGTTTGTGGTCAGATACTGCGATGAAAAGCTCCTATCTGATAACATTGACGCTGGTCTATCCGGAGCTTTTTAAAAAATGGCAGTAGCTCGGTCCCATGGGTGCCGGATAGCACAAAGTTTCCTGTAGTAAGAGATTGGGGGGGGGGGGGGGGGCCGATTAGGGACCAAAATGGAGACGTACGGATGGAGGCAGAGGGCATGGCTGAGGTACTAAATGAGTACTTTGCATCTGTCTTTACCAAGGAAGAAAATGCTGCCAAAGTCATGGTGAAAGAGGTAGTTAGTTGAGACACTGGTTGGGATAAAAATTGATAAAGAGGAGGTTCTAGAGAGGCTGGCTGTACTTAAAGTAGATAAGTCACCAGGACTGGATGGGATGCATCCTAGGATGCTGAGTGAAGTAAAAGGTGGAAATTGCAGAAGTACTGGCCATAATCTTCCAATCCTCCTTGGATACGGGGGGTGGTGCCAGAGGACTGGAGAATTGCAAATGTCCTTCCACCATTGTTCAAAAAAAGGCTGCAAGGATAAACCCAGCAACTACAGGCCAGTCAGTTTAACTTCTGTGGTGGGGAAGTTTTTGAAAACGATAATCTGGGACAAAATTAACAGTCACTTGGACAAGTGTGGATTAATTAAGGAAAGCCAGCACGGATTTGTTAAAGGCAAATCGTGTTTAACTAACATCCTTGAGTTTTTTGATGAGGTAACAGAGAGGGTTGATGAGGGCAATGTGGTCGATGTGGTGCTCATGGACTTCCAAAAGGCATTTGCTAAAGTGCCACATAATAGGCTTGCCAGCGAAGTTGAAGCCCATGGAATAAAAGGGACAGGGGCAGCATGGATACGAAATTGGCTAAGTGATAGGAAACAGAGTAGTGGTGAACGGTTGTTCATCGGACTGGAGGAAGGTACACAATGGGGTTCCCCAGGGGTCGGTTCTAGGACCACTGTTTTTCTCGATTTATATTAGTGACTTGGATGTGGGTGTACAGGGCACAATTTCAAAATTTGCAGATGACACAAAACTTGGAAGTATAGTGAACAGCGAGGAGGAGAGTGATAGACTTCAGGAAGACATAAACAGGCTGGTGGAATGGGCGGACACGTGGCAGATAAATTTAATACAGAAAAGTGCAGTGTGATACATTTTGGTAGGAAAAACAAGGAGAGGCAATATAAACTAAAGGGTGCAATTCTAAAGGGGGTGCATGAACAGAGAGACCGGGGGTATATGTGCACAAATCGTTGAAGGTGGCAGGGCAGGCTGAGAAAGCGGTTAAAAAAAGCATACTGGATAATGGGCTTCATAAATAGAGGTATAGAGTACAAAAGCAAAGACATTATGAACCACCTTTATAAAACACTGGTTCCGCCTCAACTGGAGCAGTGTCCCCAATTCTGGGCACGGCACTTTAGGAAGGATGTGAAGACCTTAGAGAGGGTGCAGAAAAGATTTACAAGAATGGTTCCAGGGATGAGGGACTTCAGTTACATGGATAGACTGGAGAAGCTGGGGTTGTTCTCCTTGGAGCAGAGAAGATTGAGAGGAAATTTGATAGAGGTGTTCAAAATCATGAGGGTTCGGGACAGAGTAGATAGAGAGAAACTGTTCCCATTGGTGGAAGGGTCGAGAATCAGAGGACACAGATTTAAGGTGATTGGCAGAAGAACCAAAGGCGACATGAGGGAAAACTCTTTTACTCAGTGAGTGGTTAGGATCTGGAATGCACTGCTTATACATAGATACATAGAGATAGGAACAGGAGTAGGCCATTCGGCCCTTCGAGCCTGCTCCGCCATTCAATGAGATCATGGCTGATCTTCGTCTGAGATCATAGCTGATCTTACCAGTTCAGTACCCCGTCCCCGCCTTTTCTCCATAACCCTTAATCCCCTTAGCCTTCAGAAATATATCCGATTCTCTCTTGAAAATATTTATTGAACTAGCCTTCACAGCCCTCTGTGGCAGGGAATTCCACAGGCTCACCACTCTTTGAGTGAAGAAATTCTTCCTCATCTCTGTTTTAAATGATTTGCCCGCTATTTTTAGACTGTGGCCCCTGGTTCTGTGCTCCATGGCCATTGGAAACATTCTCTCTGAATTCAGCCTGTCCAGGCCTGCCATAATTTTATATGTTTCGATGAGATCCCCTCTCAATCTTCTAAACTCCAGTGAGTACAAGCCCAAACTATTTAATCTCTCTTCGTAGGTCATTCCCGCCATTCCAGGTATCAGCCTGGTGAATCGCCGTTGCACTCCTTCCATGGCAAGAACATCCTTCCGCAGATGGGGCGACCAAAACTGTACACAATACTCCAGATGCGGTCTCACCAGCACCTTGTACAGCTGTAGTAAGGTATCCCTATTCCTATACTCGAACCCCCTTGATATGAAGGCCAACATACCATTTGCCTTCTTAATCGCCTGTTGCACCTGCATGCTCTCCTTCAGTGACTGGTGCACAAGAACACCCAGGTCCCTCTGCACTTCCCCATCTCCCAATCTATTGCCATTTAGATAATAATCTACCCTCCTGTTTTTACCCCCAAAGTGGATAACCTCGCATTTATCCACATTATAGTGCATCTGCCACGTATCCGCCCATTCCCCCAACCTGTCCAAATCGCACTGTAGCCTCCTGACATCCTCATCAGAGCCCACCCCTCCTCCTAGTTTAGTGTCGTCAGCGAATTTGGAAATATTGCATCCAATTCCCTGATCCAGATCATTTATATATATTGTGAACAGCTGGGGTCCCAGGACAGATCCTTGCGGCACCCCGCTGGTCACTGCCTGCCACTCCGAAAACGAGCCGTTTATTCCAACTCTCTGTTTTCTATCCGCCAGCCAGTTCTCTATCCACGTTAATACTTTGCCCCCAATCCCATGAGCCTTAATTTTGCATGATAATCTTTTGTGTGGGACCTTATCGAAGGCTTTCTGGAAGTCAAGGTACACCACATCCACTGGCTCTCCCCCATCTATTTTACCAGTTACTTCCTCAAAAAATTCCAGCAGATTAGTCAAACACGATTTACCCTTTGTAAATCCATGTTGACTCTGTCCGATCCTTTCCCCATTTGTCAAGTGCTCCGCTATTTTATCCTTAATAATGGACTCTAGCATTTTGCCCACAACCGATGTAAGGCTTACTGGTCTATAATTCCCTGCTTTCTCTCTACCCCCCTTTTTAAATATTGGGGTAACATTAGCTACCCTCCAATCCACGGGTACTGTTCCCGAGTCAATGGAGTTCCGGAAGATGATCCTTAGAGCATCTGCTATCTCCAGGGCCACCTCCTTAAGTACCCTAGGATGTAGTTTATCAGGCCCCGGGGATTTGTCGGCCTTCAGTCCCCTCAACTTACCCAACACCATATCCCTAGAGATACTAATTTCTGTCAGCTCCTCCCTCTCATTAGTCCCTATGTTTGCCGATATTCCTGGGAGGTTATTTGTGTCCTCCTTTGTGAATACAGAACCAAAGTATGAGTTTAATTGGTCTGCCATTTCCTTATTCTCCATTATATATTCTCCCGAATCGGACTGCAAGGGACCGACTTGGGATTTTACCAGTCTTTTCCTCCTGATATACCGATAAAAGCTTTTGCAGTCTGTCTTTATGTTTGCTGCAAGTTTACTTTCGTATTCTATTTTCCCCTTCCTGATTAATCCCTTTGCCCTCTTTTGCTGTATCCTGTACTGCCCCCAATCTTCCGGTCTGGTGCTTTTTTTTGCCAGTTGATATGCCCTTTTTTTTGATTTTATGCTGTCCCTAATTTCCCTCGTTATCCACGGTTGAGTCACCTTTTTAGGTTTATTTTTATGCCAAACCGGTATAAACATGTTCTGGAATTCTTCCATTCTATCTTTGAATGCTTGCCATTGTCTGTCCACTGTCAATCCCCCCAGAAACACCACCCAATCAATCTTACCCAATTCCCGTCTCATACCCTCGTAATTCCCTTTATTTAAGTTCTGGACCTTAGTCTCTGATTCAATTTCCTCACTCTCCATCTCGACTGAGAGCTCGATCATATTATGATCGCTCTGACCCAAGGGGCCTCGTACAAGAAGATTGCTGATAAGTCCCTTCTCATTGCACAATACCCAGTCTAAAATGGCCTGATCTCGAGTCGGCTCCTCGACATATTGGTCCAGATAACCGTCCCGAAAACATTCCAGGAATTCCTCCTCCTCAGAATTTTTACTAATTTGGGTAGTCCAATCAATATGTAAATTAAAGTCACCCATGATGACAGCTGTGCTCTTATCGCACGCTTCTCTAATTTCCCTTTTTATGCCTTCCCTCACCTCCATTTTACTATTTGGAGGCCTATATATCACACCCACTAACGTTTTCCTCCCCTTGCTATTTCTCATTTCTACCCATACAGATTCCGTTTCATCCGAGTTAATATCCTTCCTTTCCATTGCATTAATCCCCTCCTTTACCAGCAATGCTACCCCACCTCCCCTACCTTTTTGCCGATCCTTCCTAAATATTGTATATCCCTGGATGTTAAGTTCCCAGCCTTGCCCACCCTGCAGCCACGTTTCTGTAATCCCAATCAAATCATACTTGTTTACCTCTATTTCCACAACTAATTCATCCACCTTGTTCCTAATGCTTCTAGCATTAAGATACAAAGCCTTCAGGCTTGCTTTTTTCACACTCTCATTATGAATTAGTTTGGCCCTTTGTGTTTCTCTCCTTTGCTTGTTGCTTCTCACCTTTCTACCATCTATTTCTGACTTCATATGATTTCCCTCTTTTCCACTACCTAGGTTCCCATCCCCCTGCCAAATTAGTTTAAATCCTCCCGAACCGCCCTAGAAAATATTACCCCGAGGACATCGGCTCCCTCACAGTTCAGGTGTAGACCGTCCCCTTGGTACAGGTCACTCCTCCCCAAGAACTGGTTCCAATGCCTCAGGAATTTAAATCCCTCTCCCATGCACCACTGCTCAAGCCACGTATTTAGCTTATCTATCTTACTCTCTCTAAACTTATTAGCTCGTGGCACTGGTAGCAATCCAGAGATTACTACCTTTGAGGTCCTACTTTTCAATTTAGCTCCTAACTCCCTAAATTCAGCTTGTAGGACCTCCTCTGCTTGAGAGGGTGGTGGAGGCAGATTCAATCATGGCTTTCAAAAAGGGAATTGGAGAAGTACCTGAAGGAAAAAAAGTTGCAGGGCTACAGGGAAAAGGTGGGGGAGTGGGACTAGCTGAAGTGCTCTTGCAGAGAGCCGGCACGGGCTCGATGGGCCGAATGGCCTCCTTCTGTGCTGTTATGATTCTATACAGACTGGGGATCAAATCTGGGATCTTTCTGGCCCGCATAACTCGAGACAAATAAGTGCCATTGGGACTGCCAATTAAAAAAACATATTTGTGCTCGGGACGTGGGCGTCGCTGGCGAGACCGGCATTTATTACACATCCCTAATTGCCCTCGAGGCGGTGATGGTGAGCCGCCTTCTTGAACCGCTGCAGTCCGTGTGGTGAAGGTGCTCCCACAGTGCTGTTAGGGAGGGAGCTCCAGGATTTTGACCCAGCAACGATGAAAGAACGGCCGATACATTTCCAAGTCAGGATGGTGTGTGACTTGGGGTTGATGACACTGCTGCCCTTGTCCTTCTCGGCAGTGGAGGAGCACAGTGGAGGAAGGCACACAGAAGCAGCCTTGGCGAGTTGCTGCAGTGCAGCCTGCAGATGCGTCGGTGTTGGAGGGAGTAAATAGGGGGGAGGAGCTAAACATGATTAAAATCACTAAGGAGATGGTACTCGGTAAAATAATGGGACTTAAGGCGGATAAATCCCCCGGACCTGATGGCCTACATCCTAGGGTCTTGAGGGAAGTGGCGGTAGGGATTGTGGATGCATTGGTGATTATTTTCCAAAACTCCCTGGACTCAGGAAAGGTCCCGGCAGATTGGAAAACTGCTAATGTAACACCCTTATTTAAGAAGGGTAGTAGACAAAAAGCCGGAAACTATAGACCAGTTAGCCGAACATCTGTGGTTGGCAAAATGTTGGAGTCCATTATTAAGGAAACAGTAACAGAGCATTTGGATAAACATAATTTAATAGGACAGAGTCAGCATGGTTTTATGAAGGGGAAGTCATGTTTGACAAATTTGCTCGAATTCTTTGAGAACGTAACATACAGGGTGGATAAAGGGGAACCAGTGGATGTGGTGTATTTGGACTTCCAAAAGGCATTTGACAAGGTTCCACACAAAAGATTACTGATCAAGATAAAAAATCACAGGATTGGGGGGAATATACTGGCATGGGTGGAAGATTGGCTATCTAACAGAAAACAAAGAGTTGGGATAAATGGTTCGTTCTCGGGCTGGCAATCAGTAACCAGTGGTGTTCCACAGGGGTCGGTGCTGGGACCCCAACTCTTTACAATCTATATTAACGATTTGGAGGAAGAGACCGAGTGCAACATATCCAAGTTTGCCGACGATACAAAGATGGGAGGGAAAGCAGTGAGTGAGGAGGACATAAAAAACCTGCAAAAGGACATAGACAGGCTAAGTGAGTGGGCAGAGATTTGGCAGATGCAATATAATGTTGGAAAGTGTGAGGTTATGCACTTTGGCAGAAAAAATCAAAGAGCAAGTTATTATCTAAATGGAGAGAAACTGCAAAGTGCTACAGTACAAAGGGATCTGGGGGTCCTGGTGCATGAAACACAAAAAGTTAGTATGCAGGTGCAGCAGGTGATCAGGAAGGCCAATGGAATCTTGGCTTTTATTGCAAGGGGGATGGAGTATAAAAGCAGGGAAGTCTTGCTTCAGTTATACAGGGTATTGGTGAGGCCACACCTGGAATACTGCGTGCAGTTTTGGTTTCCATATTTAAGAAAAGATATACTTGCTCTCGAGGCGGTTCAGAGAAGGTTCACTCGGTTGATTCCGGAGATGAGGGGGTTGACGTATGAGGAAAGGTTGAGTGGGTTGGGGCTTTACTCATTGGAGTTCAGAAGAATGAGAGGCGATCTTATCGAAACATATAAGATTGTGAGGGGGCTTGATCGGGTGGATGTTTCCACTGATGGGTGAGACTAGAACTAGGGGGCATAATCTTAGAATAAGGGGCTGCCCTTTCAAAACTGAGATGAGGAGAAACTTCTTCACTCAGAGGGTAGTAAATCTATGGAATTTGCTACCCCAGAGAGCTGTGGAAGCTGCAACATTAAATAAATTTAAAATGGAGATTGACAGTTTCCTAGCAGATAAGGGAATTAGGGGTTACGGGGAGAGGGCAGGGAAGTGGACGCGAGTCTAGATTCGGATCAGCCATAATCCTATTGAATGGCGGAGCAGGCCCGAGGGGCCGTATGGCCTACTCCTGCTCCTACTTCTTATGCGAGTCTGGTGACAGGGACACCAATCAAGGCAAGTGCTTCCTCCTGGATGGTGTCAAGCTTCCAGAGTGTTGTTGCAGGTGCACTCATCCAGGCAAGTGGTGAGTATTCCATTACACTCCTGCCTTGAACCTTGTAGGCGGTGGAGAGGCTTTGAGTGATTAGGAGATAAGCCACCGATCGCTAAATAACGAGTCTCTGCCCTGATTTTATAACTGAGAATATGGTTGGTCTATTTAGGCTCCAGGTCAATGATGCATTAGGGTGTCACTTGCCAACCCAAGCCTGGATGTTATCAGATCCTACCATGGGCTGCCACATTATCAGGAGTTGAGATTTATTTTATTTTTATTTTTTTATTTTTTTTTTAAATACATTCTCAGGGTGGATGGTTCTGGCAAGTCCGCCCCATCCCTAGTTGCTCTGAGGTGGTGGTGATGGGCCTTCATGAACTGTTGCATGAGCCATTTGTTACAAGTGGTTTGCTGGGCCACTTCAGAGGCAGTTTAAGAGTCAACCAGTGTGGGACTGGAGTCACTATAGGCCAGACCAGGTAAGGACAGCAAGTTTCCTTCCCCAAAGGACATTAGTGAACTAGTTGGATTTTTATGACAAAATTACAGCTTTATGGTCACTTTTACTGAGACCAGCTTCTTATTTCCAGATTTTTTTTTAAAAAGTTAAACTGAGTTGAAATTCTCAAACTGCCAGAGTGATTTGAAGTCACATTCTCTAGATTGCTAGTCCAGTAACTAAACCACTACAAAGAATTACATCGAGTCTACAGCACAGAAACAGGCCATTCGGCCCCACTGCTCCGTGCTGGTGTTCATGCTCCACTCAAGCCTCCTCCCACCCTCTTCATCTCACTCCATCACCATATCCTTCTATTCCTTTCTCCCTCATGTGTTTATCGAGCTTCCCCTTAAATGTATCGATACTATTCACCTCAACTACGCCCTGTGGCTGCGATTTACTCGATCAGCTCACCCCTCAGCCTTCCTTTTCCTAGAGAAAAGAGCCCCAGCCTGTTCAACCTTTCATGATAAATGTATCCTCTCAGTTCTGGGATCATTCTAGTAAATCCCTTTTGCATTTTCTCCAGTGCTTTCTATATCCTTTTCATAAAATGGAGAGAACAGAACTGGGCACAGTACTCCAAGTGTTGTCTAACCAAGGTTCGATACCAGTTTAATATAACCTCTCTGCTTTTCAATTCTGCCCCTCTAGAAATGAACCCCAGTGCTTTGTTTGCTTTTCTTTGGCCTAATTAACCTGCGTCGCTACTTTGTGATTTGTGTGTCTGTATCGAGTAGATTGGGCCTACACTCTCTGGGGTTTAGAAGAATGAGAGGTGATCTCATTGAAACACATAAGATTCTGAGGGGGATTGACAGGGTAGATGCTGAGAGGCTGTCTAGAACCAGGGGTCGCAGTCTCGGGCTAATTTTAGGTCAATTAGGACCGAGATGAGAAATTTCTTCACTCAGAGGGTTGCGAATCTTGGGAATTCTCTACCCCAGAGGACTGTGGATGCTCAGTCGTTGAGTATATTTGGGCTGAGATCGATAGATTTTTGGACACGAGGAATTAAGGGATATGGGGATCGGGCAGGAAAGTGGAGTTGAGGTCAATGATCAGATCAGCCACGATCTCATTGAATGGCAGAGCAGGCTCGAGGGGCCGAATGGCCGACTCCTGCTCCTAATTCTTATGTTCTTATCCCCAGATGCCTTTGCTCCTCGAGCCCATTTAGACCCTTATTATCCACAAATATGTGGCCTCTTTATTCTTCCTAACAAAATGTAATACCTCACACTTATCTATATTGAAATTCATGCGACAATTACTCGCTGATTCTGCAAGTTTATTAATGTCTTCTTGTATTTTGTCGCATTCTTCCTCAGCGCCCCCCGCCACCCACAATTTGGTGTTGTCTACAAATTTTGAAATTGTACTTCCAATTCCAGAGTCCAAATCATTTATGTAAATTGTGCACAGCAATGGTCCCAGCACCGATCCCTGTGGAACACCACTTCCCACCTGCTGCCCGTCTGATTCACCACCTTTAACCCCTGCGCAAATAGAGGGAAACAAATATGATATGATTGGGATTACGGAAACATGGCTCCAGGGTGGCCAAGGCTGGGAACTCAACATCCAGGGGTATTCAATATTCCGGAAATATAGGCAAAAAGGAAAAGGAGGTGGGGTAGCATTGCTGGTTAAAGAGGGGATTAACACAATTGTAAGGAAGGATATTAGCTCTGATGACGTGGAATCTGTATGGGTAGAACTGAGAAATACCATGGGGCAGAAAACGTTAGTGGGAGTTGTATATAGACCTCCAAACAATAATGCAGAGGTTGAGGATGGCATTAAAAGGGAAATTAGAGAAGCATGCAATAAGGGCACAGCAGTTATCATGGGTGACTTTAATCTACATATAGATTGGGCTAACCAAATTAGTAACAATACTGTGGAGGAGGAATTCCTGGAGTGTATACGGGATGGTTTCCTGGACCAATATGTCGAGGAACCAACTAGAGATCGGGCCATCTTAGACTGGGTATTATGTCATGAGAAAGGATTAATTAGCAATCTTGTTGTGCAAGGCCCCTTGGGTCGGAGTGATCATAATATGATCGAATTCTTCATTAAGATGGAGAGTGAAGTAGTTGACTCAGAGACTAGGGTCCTGAATTTAAATAAAGGAAACTACGATGGTATGAGGCGCGAGTTGGGTAGAATTGATTGGGGAACATCACTCAAAGGGTTGACGGTGGATAGGTAATGGCAAACATTCAAAGATCGCATGGATGAACTACAGAATTTGTTCATCCCTGTTTGGTATAAAAATAAAACAAAAGGTGACTCAACCGTGGCTAACAAGGGAAATCAGGGACAGCATAGGAGAGGACATATAAATTGGCCAGAAAAAGCAGTAAGCCTGAGGATTGGGAGCAGTTTAGGACTCAACAAAGGAGGACAAAGGGATTAATTAAGAGGGGGGAAATAGAATATGAGAGTAAGCTTGCAGGGAACATAAAAACTGACTGTAAAAGCTTTTATAGATATGTGAAGAGAAAAAGATTGGTGAAGTCAAGCGTAGGTCCCTTGCAGTCAGAATCGGGGGAATTTATAATGGGGAGCAAAGAAATGGCTTACCAATTAAATACATACTTTGGTTCTGTCTTCACAAAGGAGGACACAAATAACCTCCTAGAGATGTCGGGGAACATAGGGTCTAATGAAAGGGTGGAACTAAAGGAAATCAGTATTTGTAGGGAAATGGTGTTCGGGAAATTGACGGGATTGAAGGCCGATAAATCCCCAGGGCCCAATAATCTACATCCTAGGGTAGTTAAGGAAGTAGCCCTAGAAATAGTAGATGCATTGCTGGTCATCTTCCAAAATTCGATAGACTCTGGAACAGTACCCATGGATTGGAGGGTAGCTAATATTACCCCACTATTCAAAAAAGGTGGTAGAGAGAAAACGGGGAATTACAGACCGGTAAGCCTGACATCGGTAGTGGGGAAAATACTAGAGTCCATTATAAAAGATGTAATAGCAGAGCACTTGGAAAACAGTGACAGGATCGGACAAAGTCAACATGGATTTACAAAGGGTAAATCGTGCTTGACTAATCTACTGGAATTTTTTGAGGACGTAACTGGTAAAATAGATAAGGGAGAACCAGTGGATGTGGTGTATTTGGACTTTCAAAAGGCGTTCGATAAGGTCCCGCATAAGAGATTAGCGTGTAAAGTTAAGGCACATGGGATTGGGGGCAAGCTATTGGCTTGGATAGAGAACTGGTTGGCAGACAGAAAGCAGAGAGTTGGAATAAACGGGTCTTTTTCCGAGTGGCAGGCAGTGACTAGTGGGGTACCGCAGGGATCGGTCCTTGGACCCCAGCTATTCACAATATATATTAATGATCTAGACGAGGGAACTAGATGTAATATCTCCAAGTTTGCAGACGACACAAAGCTGGGTGGGCGTGTGTGCTGTGAGGAGGATGCCAAAAAACTACAGGATGATTTGGGCAGGTTGGATGATTGATTGGGCAGAAGCATGGCAGATGCAATATAATGTGGATAAATGCAAGGTTATCCACTTTGGTGTCCAAAACAGGAAGGTAGATTATTATCTGAATGGCAATAGATTGGGAGAAGGAGAAGTGCAACGAGACCTGGGTGTCCTTGTGCACCAGTCACTGAAAGTAAGCATGCAGTTGCAGCAGGCGGTTAAGAAGGCAAATGGTATGTTGGCCTTCGTAGCGAGAGGGTTCAAGTACAGGAACAAGGATGTCTTGCTGCAGTTGTACAGGGCCTTGGTGAGACCACACCTTGAGTATTGTGTGCAGTTTTGGTCGCCTTATCTGAGGAAGGATGTTCTTGCCATGGAGGGAGTGCAGCGAAGATTCACCAGACTGATACCTGGGGTGGCGGGAATGACACAGGAGGAGAGATTGGGTCGATTGGGCTTATACTCGCTGGAGTTTAGAAGAATGAGAGGGGATCGCATTGAAACTTATAAAATTCTAAAAGGACTAGACAGACTAGATGCAGGAAGGATGTTCCTGATGGTCAGGGAGTCCAGAACCAGGGGTCACAGTCTAAAGATAAGGAGTAAGCCATTTAGGACAGAGATGAGGAGGAATTTCTTCACCCAGAGAGTGGCGAACCTGTGGAATTCTCTACCACAGAAGTCCATAGAGGCCAATTCATTAAATATATTCAAGAAGGAGTTGGATATATTTCTTAAGGCTAAAGGGATCAAGGGATATGGAGAGAAGGCAGGAACAGGGTACTGGATGATCAGCCATGATCTCATTGAATGGCGGAGCAGGCTCGAGGGGCCGAATGGCCTACTCCTGCTCCTATCTTCTATGTTTCTATGTTTCTAATTTCTGTTTTGCAGCCAACTTGCTATTCATTCAGCTACCATACCCTATACCCATATAAATGGAACGAACACTGTGGAATCGACAGCAAACAGCCCCACTTCAGATGTTATGATGAAGAGAAGTCATTAATGAAGCAGTTTAAGATAGTTCACTCGAAAAGCGTCCTTAAGGAACTTCTGCAGTAATGTCCTGGGGCTGTGAGGATGGATTCTTTAAAAACCCATCTCTTTGACCAACCTCAATGTTGAGGACTCCCCGGGCCACTCCCACCTGATTGCAAACTGCCAGTACAATAGGACGGTGATGTAGGAGTCTGAATGTTGGCTGATGGATATGATTCTGGGTACGATTATGTCAGGCTGTTGCTTGACTAGTTTGTGGGACAGCAGCCTCCAGATGTTAGTGAGGAGGGACTGGGCTGAGAATATTTTACTCTTGCCCTGATACGATGCCTGGTTCATTGTGAATTTTACTATTACTGACCTGGGTTGCCACTTCAGAGGGCATCAACCACTGTGTGGGACTGGAGTCAAATACACTCTCACTCGAGTCAGAAGGTCATGGGTTGAAGCTCCACTCCAAAGACTGACACCCCAGTGCAGTACTGAGGGAGCGCCGCACTGTCGGAGGGGCAGTACTGAGGGAGCGCCGCAGCATCGGAGGGGCAGTACTGAGGGAGCGCCGCAGCATCGGAGGGGCAGAACTGAGGGAGCGCCGCAGTGTCGGAGAGCAAGTACTGAGGGAGCGCCGCAGTGTCGGAGGGGCAGTACTGAGGGAGCGCTGCAGTGTCGGAGGGGGCAGTACTGAGGGAGCGCCGCAGTGTCGGAGGGGCAGTACTGAGGGAGCGCCGCAGTGTCGGAGGGGCAGTACTGAGGGAGCGCCGCAGTGTCGGAGGGGCAGTACTGAGGGAGTGCCGCACTGTCGGAGGGGCAGTACTGAGGGAGCGCTGCACTGTCGGATGGGCAATCTTTCGGATAGACATTAAACCATGGTCCCGTCTGCACCCTCAGTTGGATGTAAAAGATCCCATGGCAATATTCGGAGAGCAGGGGGGTTTCTCTCCGGTGTCCTGGCCAACATTTATCTCTCAAAACTTTTACCCAGAGGATTGGTTAGAATGTGGAACTCGCTACCACAAGGAGTAGTTGAGGCAAATAGCATAGGTTCATTCAAGGGGAAGCTAGAAAAGTACATGAGGGAGAAAGGAATAGAAGGATATGTTAATGGGGTGAGATGAAGAGAGGTGGGAGAAGGCTCATGTGGAGCATGGACCTGCTGGGCAAAATGGCCTATTTCTGTGCTGTAAATACTTTGTAAATAACGTCACTAAAACAGATGATCTGGCCATTTCTCATGGCTGTTTGTAGGAGCTTGCTGTGCGCAAATTGGCTGCCGCTTTTCCCTACTTTACAACAGTGACTACACTTCAAAAAGTACTTCATTGGCTGCGAAGTAGTTTGGGGTGTCCCGAGGTGGTGAAAGGCTCTGTATAAATTTATTTTATTATTGCTAAATATCCCCTTGGCTTTAAATCAAGGCCCGGCAATGACGTGGGTTTAGGAACCATCACACGATATTCTGTAAAACAATCACAGCCCCTTTCTTCGCTGGCCTGCTGGAATGTAAGGAATGCAGACAGTAACCAGGGGAGGGCCGGCACCTGTCAATCCTCATGAAACCCTACACCCAGAGGTCTGACTTCTCAAACAACTGAAAAAGAAAAATTCAAGCCACACCAACATCCTGTAGCACACCATGCACAAACTAAAGCATCAGTTCCTGTCCATGGAGCAGGGGACAATCATCTGGTGCCAAAACACTTTGGAAATGTTCAATTATAAACGGAGGACTGTGCAGACGAATAATGGAGTTTAGACCATGAGCATCACCAGGCTATTCCATCGTGGAGCTTAAACCGTGAGCAGCACCAGGCTATTCCATCGTGGAGCTTAAACCGTGAGCAGCACCAGGCTATTCCATCGTGGAGCTTGAACTGTGAGCAGCACCAGGCTATTCCATCGTGGAGCTTAAACCGTGAGCAGCACCAGGCTATTCCATCGTGGAGCTTAAACCGTGAGCATCACCAGGCTATTCCATCGTGGAGCTTGAACTGTGAGCAGCACCAGGCTATTCCATCGTGGAGCTTAAACCGTGAGCAGCACCAGGCTATTCCATCGTGGAGCTTAAACTGTAAGCAGCCCCAGGCTATTCCATCGTGCAGCTTAAACCGTGAGCATCACCAGGCTATTCCATCGTGGAGCTTAAACCGTGAGCAGCACCAGGCTATTCCATCGTGGAGCTTGAACTGTGAGCAGCGCCAGGCTATTCCATCGTGGAGCTTAAACCGTGAGCAGCACCAGGCTATTCCATCGTGGAGCTTAAACTGTGAGCAGCACCAGGCTATTCCATCGCGGAGCTTAAACTGTGAGCAGCATCAGGCTATTCCATCGTGGAGCTTAAACCGTGAGCAGCACCAGGCTATTCCATCGTGGAGCTTAAACTGTGAGCAGCACCAGGCTATTCCATCGTGGAGCTTGAACTGTGAGCAGCACCAGGCTATTCCATCGTGGAGCTTAAACCGTGAGCAGCACCAGGCTATTCCATCGTGCAGCTTAAACCGTGAGCATCACCAGGCTATTCCATCGTGGAGCTTAAACCGTGAGCATCACCAGGCTACTCCATCGTGGAGCTTGAACTGTGAGCAGCACCAGGCTATTCCATCGTGGAGCTTAGACCGTGAGCATCACCAGGCTATTCCATCGTGGAGCTTAGACCGTGAGCATCACCAGGCTATTCCATCGTGGAGCTTAGACCGTGAGCAGCACCAGGCTATTCCATCGTGGAGCTTAAACCGTGAGCAGCACCAGGCTATTCCATCGTGGAGCTTAAACCGTGAGCAGCACCAGGCTATTCCATCGTGGAGCTTAAACCGTGAGCAGCACCAGGCTATTCCATCGTGGAGCTTAAACCGTGAGCAGCACCAGGCTATTCCATCGTGGAGCTTAAACCGTGAGCAGCACCAGGCTATTCCATCGTGGAGCTTAAACTGTGAGCAGCACCAGGCTATGCCATCCTGGAGCTTAAACCGTGAGCAGCACCAGGCTATTCCATCGTGGAGCTTAAACCGTGAGCAGCACCAGGCTATTCCATCGTGGAGCTTAAACCGTGAGCAGCACCAGGCTATTCCATCGTGGAGCTTAAACTGTGAGCAGCACCAGGCTATTCCATCGTGGAGCTTAAACCGTGAGCAGCACCAGACTATTCCATCGTGGAGCTTAGACCGTGAGCATCACCAGGCTATTCCATCGTGGAGCTTAAACCGTGAGCAGCACCAGGCTATGCCATCGTGGAGCTTAAACCGTGAGCAGCACCAGGCTATTCCATCGTGGAGCTTAAACTGTGAGCAGCACCAGGCTATGCCATCGTGGAGCTTAAACCGTGAGCAGCACCAGGCTATTCCATCGTGGAGCTTAAACCGTGAGCAGCACCAGGCTATTCCATCGCGGAGCTTAGACTGTGAGCATCACCAGGCTATTCCATCGTGGAGCTTAGACCGTGAGCAGCACCAGGCTATTCCATCGTGGAGCTTAAACCGTGAGCAGCACCAGGCTATTCCATCGTGGAGCTTAAACCGTGAGCATCACCAGGCTATTCCATCGTGGAGCTTAAACCGTGAGCAGCACCAGGCTATTCCATCGTGGAGCTTAAACCGTGAGCAGCACCAGGCTATTCCATCGTGGAGCTTAGACCGTGAGCATCACCAGGCTATTCCATCGTGGAGCTTAGACCGTGAGCATCACCAGGCTATTCCATCGTGGAGCTTAGACCGTGAGCAGCACCAGGCTATTCCATCGTGGAGCTTAAACCGTGAGCAGCACCAGGCTATTCCATCGTGGGGCTTAAACCGTGAGCAGCACCAGGCTATTCCATCATTGGGGCTTCACCTCTGAGATGGGTCGCCATATCTGGTTGGATGTTTTCCTGGGGATTTCACCAAGGACTCCCCGCCTCTAACCGCCCGCCCCCACACTCCAGCCATTGGCCACCCAACAAAGGATGGGGTAAAATCATCCGAAGTTCCAGTCAATCATCATCCAGTTACCAGTGCTGGAAAGAACAAGTGCTTGGACACTGGATCAGGATGACAGGATCAGCTGTGATACTCCTCTCTTCTCATTCCATTCTTGTTTGATCAGTCTGCCAACACTTGCTCTCTGAGCTCACGCAAGAAGAATGGCCATTTGGGAGACGGCAGCCACGGAACCCAGCTCACCTTCACATCTCCTCCGATAAAGAAACAGCCCATGCCAGTCTGCAGAAGGCCCTGGCTAACATTCAGGCTTGGGTCGACAAGTGGCAGGTTACATACAAGCCACGCAAGTGCCAGGTAATGACCAACTCGGACACGATAAATACAGCCTTGCCAGTGTCGCTACAACCGAGAACAGGTAAAACTCAACACCTTCAGGAGAGGACAGAACATTGGGAGGGGAAAACGTTTCAAATGGAGCATGATCCATAGCTGCATGGATTGAGTTAACCCTGCCTGCATGGCAGTGAAGATACTACTGCTGGCATCAGCAATCAGGCGCATGGGAACACCACCACCTCCAAGTTCCACACCATCCTGACTTGGAAATATATCGCCGTTCCTTCATCGTCGCTGGGTCAAAATCCTGGAACTCCCTCCCGAACAGCACTGTGGGAGCACCTTCACCACACGGACTGCAGCGGTTCAAGGCGGCGGCTCACCACCACCTTCTCAAGGGGCAATTAGGGATGGGCAATAAATGCTGGCTTTGCCAGCAACGCCCAGATCCCATGAACGAATAATTATTATTTTTTAAATCCCATTGAAAGAAGAGGAATAAAAACAGATTAGGACAATATTTTTGTTGTCCTGTTGCTGGGCATGTTGGATGAGCATAGAGTTGGACTTAACTGCAATACACTCTTTCCCCTCCTGCTCACCAAACGCAATCAACAAGCCTACCAACACTCAATGACTACATTCAGTCAAGAAGAAAGGCATCTTAGGCAACAAACCGCGACAATGGCAGTGCTTATGCAACTGCACTCAAACAACAGGCAGCACCTTCAGGAGGGGGAAGAGATGCGTGGAGGATGAACACTATCGGAAAAAAATTAAAATAAAAAATATTCCAAGAGGCCTTCGAAGTACGACACTAGACCCAGGGTTCTCTGTCACCCATGAACACAAACTTCCCATTCAACTAGCTGACACTAGAGAAGATATGTTAAACTGGTATGGAACCTTGGTTAGACCACACTTGGTGTACTGCGAATAGCTCTGGTCTTCATATTATAAAAAGGATAGAGTTACTGGAGATGGTGCAAAAAAAAAGATTTACGAGGATGATACCAGAATTGAGAGGTTATAACCATCAGGAAAAAAGACGGCTGAGGGGTGGCCTGGAGGACTTTATAATTATGAAGGGGTTCAATAGGGAAGACGTTAGAGAAGATGTTTCCACTTGTGGAGCAGTCCAAAACTAGGAGTCATAAATATAAGATACTCACTAATAAATCCAATAGGGAATTCAGGAGAAACTTCTTTACCCAGAGAGTGGTGAGAATGTGGAACTCGCTACCACAGGGAGTGGTTGAAGCAAATACCATAGATGCATTTAAGGGGAAGCTAGATAAACACATGAGGGCGAAAGGAATAGAAGGATATACCGGGAGTGATAGGGTGCGCTGAAGTAAGGTGGGAGGATGCTTGTGTGGACCATAAATACCTGTTGGGCCGAATGGCTTAGAAACATAGAAGATAGGAGCAGCAGTAGGCCATTCGGCCCCTCGAGCCTGCTCTGCCATTCAATGCGATCATGGCTGATCATCCAAATTCAGTACCCTGTCCCTGCTTTCTCCCCATATCCCTTGGTCCCTTTAGCCTTAAGAAATATATCCAACTCCTTCTTGAATATATTTAATGAACTGGCCTCCACCGCCTTCTGTGGTAGAGAGTTCCACAGGTTCACCGCTCTCTGGGTGAAGAAATTCCTCCTCATCTCTGTCCTAAATGGCTTACCCCTTATCCTTAGACTGTGACCCCTGGTTCTGGACTCCCCGACCATCGGGAACATCCTTCCTGCATCTAGTCTGTCCAGTCCTGTCAGAATTTTATAAGTTTCAATGAGATCACCTCTCATTCTTCTAAACTCCAGCGAGTACAAGTCCAATCGACCCAATCTCTCCTCATACGTCATTCCTGCCATCCCAGGTATCAGCCTGGTGAATCTTCGCTGAACTCCTTCCATGGCAAGAACATCCTTCCTCAGATAAGGCGACCAAAACTGCACGCAATACTCAAGGTGTGGTCTCACCAAGGCCCTGTACAACTGCAGTAAGACATCCTTGTTGCTGTACTCAAACCCTCTCGCTATGAAGGCCAACATACCATTTGCCTTCTTAACCGCCTGCTGCACCTGCATGCTTACCTTCAGCAACTGGTGCACAAGGACACCCAGGTCTCGTTGCACTTCCCCTTCTCCCAATCTATTGCCATTTAGATAATAATCTGCCTTCCTGTTTTTGCCACCAAAGTGGATAACCTCACATTTATCCACGTTATATTGCATCTGCCATGTTTCTGCCCAATCACCCAACATGTCCAAATCATCCTGGAGTTTCTCGACATCCTCCTCCCAGCACGCACGCCCACCCAGCTTTGTGTCGTCTGCAAATTTGGAGATATTACATCTAGTTCCCTTGTCCAGATCATTTATATATATATATATATATATATTGTGAATAGCTGGGGTCCAAGGACCGATCCCTGCGGTACCCCACTAGTCACTGTCTGCCATTCGGAAAAAGACCCGTTTATTCCAACTCTCTGCTTTCTGTCTGCCAACCAGTTCACTATCCAAGTCAATACCTTGCCCCCAATCCCATGTGCCTTAACTTTACACGCTAATCTCTTATGCGGGACCTTATTGAAGGCCTTCTGAAAGTCCAGATACACCACATCCACTGGTTCTCCCTTATCTATTCTACCAGTTACATCCTCAAAAAATTCCAGTAGATTAGTCAAGCACGATTTACCTTTTGTGAATCCATGTTGACTTTGTCCGATCCTGTCACTGTTTTCCAAGTGCTCTGCTATTACATCTTTTATAATGGACTCTAGCATTTTCCCCACTACCGATGTCAGGCTTACCGGTCTGTAATTCCCCATTTTCTCTCTACCACCTGTTTTGAATAGTGGGGTAACATTAGCTACCCTCCAATTCCAGATTCCATCGAATGTTGGAAGATGATCAGCAATGCATCTACTATTTCTAGGGCCACTTCCTTAAGTACCCTAGGATGTAGATCGTCAGGCCCTGGGGATTTATCGGGCCTTCAGTCCCATCAATTTCCCTAACACCATTTCCCTACAAATACTGATTTCTTTCAGTTCCACCCTTTCATCAGACCCTATGTTCCCCGGCATCTCTGGGAGGTTATTTGTGTCCTCCTTTGTGAAGACAGAACCAAAATATGTATTTAGTTGGTCTGCCATTTCTTTGCTCCCCATTATAAATTCCCCTGTTTCTGTGCTGTACATTCTATGTAATTCTTGATGGTTGAGCAAGTTGGAAACCAATAGTTGTTTTCCTGTATTACTCAGTTAAACATAGAGTAACAACAGCAGCAATCACAGGAAAAATCCCATATGCTGAACACTGAAGGTGGGAACAATGAGAGGGGAAAACACTGATGAAACTTTGCGGGACCAAAACAATTTACTATTCTGGTAAAATTCACCGAACTAAACTAATACAATGAATGAGGATACCGTACAAATAAACATAGACCCAACAAGAAAAGTTAAACTGAACAATCAACAAAGGTAATGAAAGTTCCAAACCTGGTTTTCCTGCTGCCCCTGGTTTTGGGTGTAGTGTTGGATTTACATTTTGGCTCTTTCTGCTGTTTAGATTCCTTGGCACCCTTCAGCTCTTTGGCCCCCTTGGCCCCTTTAGGTTCCTTCGTTTCTTTAAGGCCCTTGGATCCTTTCAATGCCTTTGGCTCCTTAGCCCCTTTGCCCTCTTTAGGTTCCTTATCGCTCTTGGGCTCCTTTCTCTTCTTCTTTGGTTTGGGTGCACTGTCGCTGGTTACCGCTTCGCTACTTGCCTCCTCCTTTGCTTCTTTTTTCTTCCTTTTTTTCTTAACCCCAGTGCCGCCATCCTCAGCCTTGGTTAGGGGCAACGTTTGGTCCACGCTCACATCTGCCTGTGCACCCTGAGCGACCTTCTTGATGCTGGTCTCGGCCAGGTGACCAGCTGCTGCTGGAGCTTTCGCTGGATTGTGCGGGCTTTGTTGGTCCTTGGTGCTGGTGTGGGAGAGCTGCACGGTGTGTCCACCAGCTGGTGAGGCACCTGGGGTCAGAGGATGCTTGGGTGGCTTTGAACTGGAAGGCTGCAACAAACAAAAAAACATTTTTGAAAAAACATTGCACTCCAGAAAGTTTTTAAAACTTTAAGCATTAATTCAAAATTCTTAATTACTTTTAAATTTTCTTATTTTAACACTAATTAATTAATCGCCCAATGTTATCCACTGGGCGTCAAGACAGCGTGTAGTCTTTGGGTGATGTGGAGATATAGGGGGGAGGATAACTAAAACAGGGCATTCAGACATAATACAGTCTCATTTTTATATTTCCATTATAAATTCTTGCACCTATGTCTATAATGGAAACTGCCTGTAAACACATCACACTGTAATGACACCCTTCTGCCATTGGTGGCACTGGAGCTCCTCCACTGAGTGGCGATTACAGCATGCCACGGGCCAATTCCATTAAAAATGTGGACAAATTTATTTAAAATGTTGACAGGAAGTACACAGGCGCATCATTTTAATACATTATATATATCAGACTTGGTTCTCTCTCATTTATTTTCCCGATTTCTTTCTTTCTTTCCTGAGGCAATTATTAATGAGGGGCCCACCGACCCTCCAGCCCAAGAGGCTAACCTTTATGTATGAGCCCAGTCAGAGTGTGTCAATGTGCTGTTTGACCAGGGGGTTATAGGGTTGGGGCGGTGGGGGGGAATTAAAGCTGAGCCCCACCCTGTCCACGTGCACATTTTCAAGAAGAGGCCACTGGATAGCAAATGAAGACAACAAACCCTAGCTGACTTTTTCCTCCCTACGCTGAGGGCACTGAACAACTCAACGCCTCGATTTTAAAATTCCTATCCTTGTTTTCAAATCCCTCCATGGCCTCGCCCTCTCTATCTCTGTAACCTCTTCCAGCCTACAACCCTCAGAGATATCTGGACTCCTCCAATTCTGGCCTCTTGCACATCCCCGAATTTCATTGCTCCACCATTGGCAGCTGTGCCTTCAGCTGCCTTGGCCCTAAGCTCTGCAATTCCCTCCCTACACCTCTCTACCGCTCTCTCCTCCTTTAAGACGCTCCTTAAAACCTAACTTTTTGATCAAGCTTTGGTCACCTGTCCCAATTTCTCCTTCTGTGGTTCAGTATCGAGTTTTGTTTGCTAACGCTCCTGTGAAGCTCCTTGGGACATTTTACTACTGTTAAGATGAGTATATATATATATTCAACGGCGTTCGTTTAGTGTGGACTGTAGGAGAGGACCATCAGCATCCAGCTCATGTTTAGGATGCTAAAAGCAGCAACTTATCCCAGACAGAATTATAGATGTACATTTTCACAGTTCTGTGATCCTGACACAGGAATAACGGAGCAATATTGAGCACTATACAGCGAACACACGCACGCATACACACAATCCAAACTAAACCAGTGGCAATGTAAAAATGACCTTAACACCCAGTACTTCACAAGGCAGTGTCTGATCACACCGAGCTCACAGCACCATTCTCCCTTAATTTGAACAGTCTAGATCTGTGTGCAATAATTGACAGTTTACGAGTCAAACCGGTGTTGATCGGTCTAACGTAGGCTGAAAACTGGTCTCTGCCAAGGCCCTGGTCATTTGCTGCTCTGTAGCTCAGTCACCCGAGTTCAGGGCAAGAAGGAGATGTGGAAGAAAAACGCTGATCAATTTGTCAATGCAAGAACCACCAATCAGATTAGTTGTAATTAACTAGAATTGAATTGAACCATCCGGGGTCTACAGCACTGTCAAAGGTCAAAAGCACCGTTGTCCAATAGATATGGTTGACTAGCCACAGGAGAGGCAATGGCGACACCGTTTTAGCCATTCGGCCCGATTGATCTGTGCCGGTGTTTATGCTCCACACCAGCCTCCTCCCACCCTCTTCGTCTCACCCCATCAGCACATCCTTCTATTCCTTTCTCCCTCATGTGTTTATCCAGCTTCCCCTTAAATGCAGTCTTGTTATTCGCTTCACCACTCCGTGGTAGTGAGTTCCACATTCTCACCACTCTCTGGGTAAAGAAGTTTCTCCTGAATTCCCTATTGGATTTATTAGTGACTATCTTACATTTATGGCCCCTAGTTTTAGATCCCTCCACAAGTGGAAACATTTTCTCTACATCTACCCTATCAAATCCTTTCATATTTTAAAAACCTCCAACAGGTCACCCCTCAGCCTTCTCTTTTCTAGAGAAAAAAAGAGTCCCTGCCTGTTCAATCTTTTCTGAAAGTTATAACTTCAGTTCTGGTATCATCCTTGTAAATCTTTCTTTCACCTTCTCCAGTGCCTCTACATTCTTTTTGTAATTCTTTACCATCCCATCAGTCCACTCTCAATCATCAGCAAAGTGATGGAAGGTGTCGTCGACAGTGCTATCAAGCGGCACTTACTCAGCAATAACCTGCTAACTGACGCCCAGTTTGGGTTCCGCCAGGGCCACTCAACTCCTGACCTCATTACAGCCTTGGTCCAAACATGGACAAAAGAGCTGAACTCAAGAGGTGAGGTGAGAGTGACTGCCCTTGACATCAAGGCAGCATTTGATCGAGTGTGGCATCAAGGAGCCCTAGCAAAACTGAAGTCAATGGGAATCAAGGGGAAAACTCTCCATTGGTTGGAATCATACCTAGCACAAAGGAAGTTGGCTGTGGTTGTTGGAGGTCATTCATCTCAATCACATGACATCACTGCAGGAGTTCCTCAGGGCAGTGTCCTAGGCCCAACCATCTTCAGCTGTTTCATCAATGACCTTCCCTCCATCATAAGGTCAGAAGTGGGGATGTTCGCTGATGATCGCACACTGTTCAGCACCATTCGAAACTCGTCAGATACTGACGCAGTCCGTGTCCATATGCAGCAAGACCTGGACAACATTCAGACTTGGGCTGACAAGTGGCAAGTAACATTCGCACCACACAAGTGCCAGGCAATGACCATCTCCAACAAGCGAGACTCTAACCATCTCCCCTTGACATTCAATGGCATTACCATCGCTGAATCCCCCACTATCAACATCCTGGGGGTTACCATTGATCAGAAACTGAACTGGACCAGCCATATAAATACTGTGGCTACAAGAGCAGGCCAGAGGCTGGGAATTCTGCGGCGAGTGTCTCACCTCCCGACTCCCCAAAGCGGCTCCACCATCTACAAGGCACAAGTCAGGAGTGTGATGGAATACTCTCCACTTGCCTGGATAAGTGCAGCTCCAACAACACTCAAGAAGCTCAACACCATTCAGGATAAAGCAGCCCGCTTGATTGGCACTCCCTCCACCACCGGCGTACTGTGGCTGCAGTGTGTACCATCCACAAGATGCACTGCAGCAACTCGCCAAAGCTCTTTCAACAGCACCTTCCAAACCCGTGACCTCTACCACTTAGAAGGACAAGGGCAGCAGACGCATGGGAACATCACCACCTACAAGTTCCCCTCCAAGCCACACACTATCCTGACTTGGACCTGCATCGCCATTCCTTCACTGTCGCTGGGCCAAAATCCTGGAACTCCCTTACTAACAGCATTGTGGGTGTACCTACGCCATATGGACTGCAGCGGTTCAAGAAGGCAGCTCACCACCATCTTCTCAAGGGCAATTAGGGATGGGCACTAAATGCAGGCCTAGCCAGTGACGCCCACATTCCATCAATGAATTTAAAAAAATGAAGACCAGAACTGTGCACAGTGCTCCAAGTGTGGTCTAACCAAGGTTCGATACCAGTTTAACATAACTTCTCTGCTTTTCAATTCTATCCTGCTAGAAATGAACCGCAGTACTTGGTTTGCTTTTTTTCTATGGCCTTATTAACCTGCGTCACGACTTTTAATGATTTGTGTATTTGTACCCCCAGATCCCTCTGCTCCTCTACCCCATCTAGACACTTATTTTCTAAGGAGTATGTAGCCTCCTTATTCTTCCTCCCAAAATGTACCACAGCATACTTAGCTATATGGAAATGTATTTGCCAATTACACGCCCATTCTGCAAGTTTATTAACGTCGTCTTGTATTTTGTCGCAGTCCGCCTCTGTATTTACTACATCCCCCAAGTTGGTGTCATTCGTAAATTCTGAAATTGTACTTTCAATTCCCGAGTCAAAGTTGTTATGTGAACAGTGAACAATAGTGGTCCCAGCACCAATCCTGTGGAAAACCACTTCCCACCTTCCTCCAGTCTGAGTAACTACCTTTAACCCAAACTCAGTCTTTTCTGTTTTGTAACCAATCTGCTATCCATTCTGCTACTTGTCCCCAGACGCCACATGCTCTGACCTTAGTCATGAGTCTACTGTGCTGTACCTTATCAAAGGCCTTTTGAAAATCCAAGAATATTACATTTACTATTTCTGTTACTTCTTCAAAGAATTCAATAAGGTTGGTCAAGCATGACCTTTCCTTTTGAAATCCGTGCCGACTATTCTTACTATATTTTCGGTTTCTAGATGTTTTTCTATTGTGCTCGGATGCAGGGGTTTTATCCACTCTAAGTTTGACTAGTTTATCAATTACCTATCTTAGAAAGGGGGGAGATAATTAAACTAATCCAAACTGACAGAGGTACTGACATCTGGAGGTAAATAGACTGCAAGCTGCATCAAAGCCTCCTGCACCCGACTGCTTGAAGGCGTCACAGTCTGTCCAGATGCAAACCCACCCCTTTCTCTTCATCCTCCTCCGCTCCTCCAGCCCAGCAGAGAAATGCCAGCGCCTCTGTTCAGTTCCTGCCCACTCAACTCAAGAACTGGGCAGACTGAATCAATTCGTAACTGTGACAACTACCTGGTAGCTGGGCGAGAGTCAAATAGCAATCTTTGAATCCTTCCTTCAGATTACGTAAAATACTTGAAAGCCACATTTATTCAGGCACCGTAGCCAACATAACATACACCACAGAGCTACAAGGTGGGCAGAGGAGCTTATTCATGTTGTCACCAGTCTTATTTAGCATATGGATACCCATATGCTACATGTAGGAAAAAGCTTGGAAAAGCCAACAGATTTCTGGTAAGTTACTCTGAAGAAAGAAACAACTTGCATTTATATAGCGCCTTTCACCACCTCAGGGCATCCCAAAGTGCTTCATAACCAGGTGAAGCACTTTTGGTTGTAACGCTAGGAAACGCAACCAATTTACACACAGCAAGATCCCACAAACAGCAATGTGAGAATGACCAGATAATCTGTTTGTGATGTTGGTTGAAGGATAAATCTTGGCCAGGACACTGGGGAGAACTCCCTTGCTCTTCTGAGAATAGTGCCATGGGATCTTTTCATAGAACGAATCATAGAATGGTGACAGCACAGGAGGAGGCCAGTCGGCCCGTGCCGGCTCTCTGCACGAGCACTTCAGCTCGTCCCATTTCCCCGCTCTTTCCCCGGAGCCCTGCACATTTTTTTCTTCAGGTACTTCTCCAATTCCCTTTTGAAAGCCGTGATTAAATCTACCCTCACCACCCTCAGGCAGTGCATTCCAGGTCCTATCACTCGCTGCGTAAAAAGGTTTTTCCTCATGTCACCTTTGGGTCTTCTGCCAATCACCTTAAATCTGTGTCCTCTGGTGCTCGACCCTTCCGCCAATGGGAACACTTTCTCTCTACTCATGATTTTGAACACCTCGATCAAATCTCCTCTCAACCATCTCTGCTCCAAGGAGAACAACCCCAGCTTCTCCAGTCTATCCATGTAACTGAAGTCCCTCATCCCTGGAACCATTCATAAATCATTTCTGCACCCTCTCTAAGGTCTTCACATCCTTCCTAAAGTGCCGTGCCTAGAATTGGACACAGTACTCTAGTTGAGGCCGAACCAGTGTTTTATAAAGGTTCATCATAACTTCCTTGTTTTTGTACTCTATGCCTCGATTTATGAAGCCCAGGATCCCGTATGCTTTTTTAATCACTTTCTCAACCTGCCCTGCCACCTTCAACGATTTGTGCACATATACCCCAAGTCTCTGTTCCTGCACCCACTTTAGAATTGTACCCTTTAGATTATATTGCCTCTCCTCGTTCTTCCTACCAAAATATATCACTTTGCACTTTTCTGCATTAAATTTTATCTGCCACATGTCCGCACATTTCACCAGAAACATAGAAGATAGGAGCAGGAGTAGGCCATTCGGCCCCTCGAGCCTGCTCCGCCATTTAATGAGATCATGGCTGATCATCCAAATTCAGTACCCTGTCCCTGCTTTCTCCCCATATCCCTTGATCCCTTTAGCCTTAAGAAATATATCCAACTCCTTCTTGAATATATTTAATGAATTGGCCTCAACTGCCTTCTGTGGTAGAGAATTCCACAGGTTCACCACTCTCTGGGTGAAGAAATTCCTCTTCATCTCAGTCCTAAATGGCTTACCCCTTATCTTTAGACTGTGACCCCCTCCCTATCTATGTAACCTCTTCCAGTCCTACAGTTGCCCCCTGCCAAACCAGAATTCTCTAGTCCTAGGACTCTGGCCTCTCATGCATTCTCCCCCTTCCCATCGCCCACCAGTGGCAGCTGTACCTTCAGCCACTTCAGTCCCACGCTCTGAAATCCTCACAGCCTCTCCACTACCCTCTCCCCATTTAAGACCCTCCTTAAAACTGACCCCCTTTGTGCAAGCCTTTGTTCACCCCTCCCAACATCTTTTTTGGCTGGTAATCAATTTTTTTTTTTTTTTTTAAATATGCCTCAGTGAAATATCTGGAGATATTTTACTATGTTAAAGGCGCTACATAAATCAGAGTCGTTGTTGCCGAATACCACTCTACATTATGACCTCAAGTCCTAATAACTCTCATAGTACTAACACAGTACAGTGCAAACTCGAGAAAGATCTCCCTGTGCTCGACAAACAAGTCCTCCAGTCTGGTTCGTCACTTAAAAGCAGCCGTTAGACCTCTCCTACCAACGCAACATGTAACAACTTGTATTTATACAACGCCTTTAGCGTAGTAAAGCGTCCCAAGGCGCGTCACAGGAGTGTAATCAGACTAAATCTGACACCGAGCCAAAGGAGGAAATATCAGGACAGGTGACCATAAGCTTGGTCGAAGAGGTGGGTTTTAAGGAGCGTCTTAAAGGAGGAGAGAGAGAGGCGGAGAGGTTTAGGGAGAGAATTCCACAGCTTACGGCCAAGGCAGCTGAAGGCACGGCCACCAATGGTGGGGTGAAGGAAGTGCGTGATGGACAAGAGGCCAGAGTTGGAGGAGCACAGAGATCTCGAAGGGTTGTAGAGCTGGAGGAGGTTACAGATCTAGAGTGGGGGGAGGCCACGGAGGGATTTGAACACGAGGATGAGAATTTTAAAATCGTTGCCCTAGTAGACACACAAAAAAAAGCACTGCCCCCGGACGAGAAGTCAATATATATTTTATATAAAACAGACACAAATTGTATAAAATACATACTGTGAAGCAATCACAAGGCAAACAAACGTATTCCAGCCCTAGACACCCAAGCCTTATGTAGGTTTATCAGATCTGACACGCTCAACTTAACATCTTTGCATCCCAATCCTACAGAAAACCTATTACATACAAACAGGGTCAGGCCCTACATGAAAAAGATACGAGCATAAAGTACGTTTGAACAACACCCACCCACGACAGTGCTGACCTGGACTATATATAAATACCATTCCGATCACAACACACGATTAAATCTACAGCACCGGCAGTAACTGGACAAGTGCTGTAAAAGACACTCACTGACCCAACAGTAACGTAACGACTTTAGGAAATCTTGAAATGGATCACTCTCTCGTTCATTAGGTCACTGTCCCCACACCGGGCAGATACCCGGAAATCCACTCCAACTCTTTGGAAAGGACACAGCTCCACGGTGCCTTATTTTGAAAGAAATCTTTCATTCAATGGACCGAACAAGTCATCTGGAAAGGAGATGGCTGAGAGAGCTCGGCATTTGTTTTTGTTTAGAAGGCCCAGAGGGCCTCACGCTCCGAATGAGGCTGCCGGGCTCCGTCTCTCTCGCTCGCACACACAGACACACACAAAAGAACACCTCGGGTCACCACTGCAACTCGGCCAGCAATGCTCACCTGATATCTAACCTCACCAGGGAAAGCTAGTGCAGTGTCTGCCCCCATTAAAAAGCAGGCCATTTCCAACCATCCTTAGCCAGACTAATGTCTCCAGTTCAGCAGGGAAAAGCCAGACGTTTGCATCACAGTCAACACTTGATGCTCTCTCTCTCTCTCTCACATCACTGCACAAATTGCTTTTTTTCCCCTCCTCCTGATATACTGCAGCATTACGCTGCATGCACAGTAGGGGACAGGAATCAATGCAGGACCCAGCACTTAAATCAATACCTTCCCGCTCAACACAAACAGGCTTCGATCTGCCCACACACCTCCCCAAAAAAAAACATTTCTTTCTCCACCCACACCCCCTCCTCTCCAAAAACGGACTCCAGACTCACAGAGCACTCTCGTTACAAATGAAAGGTCTCGTTTAAATGGAGTCTTCATGAGAAAGAGATCAGCCTGGGCACAGCCTGCTGGAGAGAATTCCAGGGCAGCTGTAACACCATCATTACAGAGTATGCGGGGGAGGGTGCTCATAGCTAGAATCAAATATTTTTCTTGCAGATTCAATTTTCTTTCCTACACCACAAGAAATTCAAGAAGTTACGTTAAAAATAAATATATAAATCACTGAAGAAAAAGTGAAATGATTTTTTTTTTTTTTTTTTTTTTTTTGAGAGAAAAAAGTTGTCAGAAAATGTTGATAGACCATCTATCCGAGGTTGTTGAGGTCAGCACTCGCTCAGTGGGTGGCACTCTCGCCCGAGTCAGCAGGTTGTGTGTTCAAGTCCCACTCCAGAAACTTGAGCACAAAATCCAGGCCGACACTCCAGTGCAGTACTGAGGGAGCGCCGCACTGTCGGAGGGGCCGAGGGAGCGCCGCACTGTCGGAGGGAGCGCCGCACTGTCGGAGGGGGCGCCGCACTGTCGGAGGGGGCGCCGCACTGTCGGAGGGGGCGCCGCACTGTCGGAGGGGGCGCCGCACTGTCGGAGGGGGCGCCGCACTGTCGGAGGGGGCGCCGCACTGTCGGAGGGGGCGCCGCACTGTCGGAGGGGGCGCCGCACTGTCGGAGGGGCGGAGGGAGCGCCGCACTGTCGGAGGGGCGGAGGGAGCGCCGCACTGTCGGAGGGGCTGTCTTTCAGATAAGGTGTTAAGCCAAGGCCCCATCTGCCCTCTCAGGTGGACATAAAAGATTCCAGTCAGTGTCCTCGGCTGATATTTTTCCCACAATCAACATCACTAAAAACAGCTTAGCTGATCATCACATTGCTGTTCGTGGGAGCTTGCTGTGCGCAATTTGGCTGCAGCTTTTCCTACATTACAACAGTGACTACACTTCAAAAGTACTTCATTGGCTGTAAAGTGCTTTATCTCAAGGTTGGGAAAGGCGCTATGTAAGTGCAAGTTTTTCTTTTCTTTCTAATGCCTACTGTAAACTACTAGGAAAAAATTAAATGCAGTTTGAGGTCAGAACCTAATGAAGTGTGCTCCATTTCCCAGGTTAGAAGTGTAGTGATCGACACGCACGAACTGGACACACTTCATACGGTGAAACCCCCTCCTCCACCACCCCCTCCCATCCCTCTCGCCCCCCGCCATCCCCTCACACTCCACCTCCCCCTCGGCCAGCCCCCGATAGTGGGATTTCTGCTTGCTCACTAACAGAACATTTCCACCCTCTGTGATAGTGGGACTGCTGCATACTGACTGGAAGGGCAGCTGCCTTTATTGTACAACTAAAATGCAAAACAACTCCAACACTCCGGTACAGCTCGGACACTGGCATCTACTGGACAATGTGGAAGATTACTCAACTATGCCCGGTCCATATTAAAAAAAACAGGATAAATCTAACCTGGCCAATTACCACCCAATCAGTAAAGTGATGGAAAGAATCAATTGGCATCTGCTCACCAATGCCCACAGATACTTGCCCGGCTCGCACCAGAACCACTCGGCTCCAGGCATGAACACAAGAGCTGAATGCCACAAGAGAGGCGAGAGTAGCTTCCTTGACATCAAAGCAGCTTTCACCAAGTATGACATCAAGGAACCTTGGCAAAACAGAGGTCAAAGGGGGTGGGGGGGGGGGGGGGGGTTCAAATGAAAATCCCTCCAATGGCTGGAGTATTACACAACACAAGCTAAACCTCTCCGCCGCTCTCCTCCTTTAAGATGCTCCTTAGAAACGACCTCTGGCCAAGCTTTTGGTCATCTGTCCTAATATTTCCTTCTGTGACGAAGTGTCAAATTTTGATCGATAGTGGTGAAGCGCCTTGGGATGTTTTGCTACGTTAAAGGGGTTATATAAATGAAAGTTGTTGTTGAAGATGGCTGTTGGCGGCCAATCACCACAACCCCACCACATCACTACAGGGGTTCCTCAGGGAAGCATCCAACCATCTTCAGCTGCTTCATTACTGACCTTCCCTCCCTTAGAAGGCCAGGAGTGGGGCTGTTCACTGCCGATTCCAGTGTTGAGCTCCATTCACAACTCCTCAGATAGTGAAGCAGCCCATGCCAGCCCAAAGCAGGAACATTCAAACTTGTGCTGAGAAGTGGCAGGGAGCATACGCACCACCAAACTGCCAGGTAAGATCCGTCTTGAACAAGAGAAAGCCCAGCCATCGCCGACTCCACAAGTCAAAGGCACCATCACCAAGTCCCCCACCATCAACATCCTCCCAAATGGTAAAGTTGTAGGACAAGTTACCAGGGAAACCCAATGAAACAGACAGTACAAGTAAGTTCACAAAACCAGGTGTAGCCCTGGCGACAGGGATACAGTGAGAAGGAGAAAGGCCAGGTTGATCAGGACTGCTGTGATCCGTTCACTACCAACTGTGAATACTGTAACTGGATTCTGAGTGACTGAGAATGAAGAACGGAGAGGGTACAACTATCAGGAAAGACCGAACAGGCGGAGGCTGCTTTCTCTAGAAAAGAGAAGGCGGAGGGTGACCTAATAGAGGACTTTAAAATTATAAAAGGGGCTCAATAAGGTAGACGTGAGGGAGTCCAAGACTAGGGACCATAATTATAAGATAATCAGCAATAAATCCAATAGGGAATTCAGGAGAAACGTCTTTACCCAGGGAGTAGTCGAAGCAAATAGTATCGAAGCATTTAAGGGGAAGCTAAATAAACACACGAGGGAGAAAGGAATAGAAGGATATGCTGATAGGGCAAGATGAAGAGGGGTGGGAGGAGGCTGGTGTGGAGCAGAAACACCAGCACGGACCCGAATGTTACCCCACTATTCAAAACAGGTGGTAGAGAGAAAACGGGGAATTACAGACCGGTAAGCCTGACATCGGTAGTGGGGAAAATGCTAGAGTCCATTATAAAAGATGTAATAGCAGAGCACTTGGAAAACAGTGACAGGATCGGACAAAGTCAACATGGATTTACATATGGAAAATCGTGTTTGACTAATCTACTGGAATTTTTTGAGGATGTAACTGGTAAAATAGATAAGGGAGAACCAGTGGATGTGGTGTATTTGGGACTTTCAGAAGGCTTTTGATAAGGTCCCGCATAAGAGATTAGCGTGTAAAGTTAAAGCACAAGGGATTGGGGGCAAGGTATTGACTTGGATAGAGAACTGGTTGGCAGACAGGAAGCAGAGAGTTGGAATAAACGGGTCTTTTCCCAAGTGGCAAGCAGTGACTAGTGGGGTACCGCAGGGATCGGTCCTTGGGCCCCAGCTAGTCACAATATATATTAATGATCTAGTCAAGGGAACTAGATGTAATATCTCCAAATTTGCAGACGACACAAAGCTGGGTGGGCGTGTGTGCTGTGAGGAGGATGCCGAGAAACTCCAGGATGATTTGGACAGGTTGGGTGATTGGGCAAAAGCATGGCAGATGCAATATAACATGGATAAATGTGAGGTTATCCACTTTGGTGGCAAAAACAGGAAGGCAGATTATTATGTGAATGGCAATACAGGAAACTTTGTGATATCCGGCACCGACGGGACCGAGCTGTTGCCGATCTATCAAAACTGCCGGACATACAAAGTTAATGTTGAAGCATACGGAGGTGTTCATCTCCGTATCTGACAACAAACACTGTTGCTTAGCAACAGCTTGTAAACAGTCGGCCCGTACCTTGGAAGCGTCTCTGTAGCTTAGCAACAGCTTCAGAGAGACTTTCCAGAGCCCGACTGTTGAAAACAAAGCCACGAGAAGAAAAAAAACCTAACAAAACAGCTCCTGATTTCTGCCGGTAGATCGAGGTTTCCGGACATACAACCTCAGGATTAACCAAAGTTTCCTATATTAGAAGGGGAAGTGCAACGAGACCTGGGTGTCCTTGTGCACCAGTCGCTGAAGGTAAGCATGCAGGTGCAGCAGGCGGTTATGGTGGCAAATGGCATGTTGGCCTTCGTAGCGAGAGGGTTTGAGTACAGGAACAAGGATGTCTTGCTGCAGTTGTACAGGGCCTTGGTGAGACCACACCTTGAGTAGTGTGTGCAGTTTTGGTCGCCTTATCTGAGGAAGGATGTTCTTGCCATGGAGGGAGTTCAGCGAAGGTTCACCAGGCTGATACCTGGGATGGCAGGAATGACGTATGAGGAGAGAATGGGTCGATTGGGCTTGTACTCGCTGGAGTTTAGAAGAATGAGAGGGGATCTCATTGAAACTTATAAAATTCTGACAGGACTGGACAGGCTAGATGCAGGAAGGATGTTCCCGATGGTCAGGGAGTCCAGAACCAGGGGTCACAGTCTAAGGATAAGGGGTAAGCCATTTAGGACAGAGATGAGGAGGAATTTCTTCACCCAGAGAGTGGTGAACCTGTGGAATTCTCTACCACAGAAGGCAGTAGAGGCCAATACATTAAATATATTCAAGAAGGAGTTGGATATAGTTCTTAAGGCTAAAGGGATCAAGGGGTATGGGGAGAAAGCAGGGACCAGGTACTGAATTTGGATGATCAGCCATGATCTCATTGAATGGCGGAGCAGGCTCGAGGGGCCGAATGGCCTACTCCTGCTCCTATCTTCTATGTTTCTATGTTTCTATCAAATCCCTTTATCATTTTATACACCTCAATTAGATCATCCCCTCAACCTTCTAAACTCAAGGGAATACAAGCCAAGTTTATGCAACCTGTCCTCACAATTTAACCCTTTAGCCCCAGTATCATTGTGGTGAATCGGCACTGCACCCCCTTCCAAGACCAACATATCCTTCCCACGGTGCGGGTCCCAGAACTGAACAGTGTCCAGATGTGGTCTGACCAGAGCGCTGTACAACTGAAGCATCACTTCCTCCCCTTTGTAATCCAACCCTTTGAGAAAAAGACCAACATTCAATTAGCCATTTTGAGGATGCTGCACCTTCAGGTAGGGAGGAGGAAGTCACCAAAGAAAAGGAAAAAAAACGTCAGGCCCACACACAGAAACACAGGACCTGCTAGACAGAGAAAGACTATCTATTAGCAGAAGGTGAACTAGATAGACTCTAAATATGCCTTCTACTATCCTGGTAGTTGCATGATACAACGATAATGGTACTTCTAATGAAAATACCCACATTTGCAGACTCGCAAAGGATGAGAACACGGAGGATCACTCAGCTCGGAGCGACTCAATATCTATAGCCTCAGGTACCAACTCTCACTGCAGTGGAACAATGATTTGACGCACTGGAAAAATACGACCATTCCACGTCACCCGGGGCCTCTCTGTGCCTTGATCACAATGATGTTTTCAAACCCATCAGTTTGGGACGATCTACAAATATGGACACATTCCTGGGACCAGTGTCCTAACTTCCAAAAGGTAATGGCAGCTACATTAAAAAAAGGAGGATAATGCTAATTTTGCAGAATATTTTTCTTAGTATCCAGCAACAGAAATAATGTGGTAGCAAATCAAAAATTCTCTACCTGTATTTTTTCCTGAGGTGGTCCTGGTGAGGAGTGAAATATTTGGCCCCAGGTGGAAATTCTCCCGCACAGGGGCATTCAAAGCCCACTAGCCTTTGCAATAGAGTCCTTCAAACCAAGGCTACGGTCCTATTTACATTCCTATTTCTTATTTGCTGGTTTGTTCTATTTGAATTTTGTGGGCCTGGAAATATGGAAAGGGCTATTTTTAGTTCTGTGGTCTCACTTAGGATCAGAACACTAAGATCCTGAGATATATACACAGACAGAGGCTCCATGGTACACATCTGCGGCCCTAAAGACGAAAGCTTAGACAACGCAGTCCGAGGGAACCCCCTCAGCCCTGCAGACCCCAGCATGAAACTCCATGCCTTGACTCACGGCAGAAAAACTTAGCAAGATTATCAAAAACAGCCAACAAATAACGGAAGAACAAAGAGAGACCTTGCATTTCTATAGCATCTTTCGCCTCAAAGTCCCAAAGCGTTTCACAGCCAACGAAGTGCTTTTTGAAGTGTAGTCACTGTTGTATTGTAGGAAACGTGGAAGCCAATGTGTGCACAGCAAGCTCCCACAAACAGCAATGTGATAATGACCAGACCATCTGTTTTAGTGACGTTTATGGGATATATATTGGCCAGGACTCTGGGGAGAACTCCCCTGCTCTTCGCCATCTTTTACGTCCACCTGAGGGGGCAGACGGGGCCTCAGTTTAACATCTCATCCGAAAGACGGCACCTTCGACAGTGCAGCACTGGAGTGTCATCTCAAATCCCTGGAGTGGGGCTTGAACCCACTGCTTTCTGACTCGGAGCTAGGGCGGATATCTAGGCCTCGAAAGGTGGCTGGACTAGCGATGACAGCGGAGTGGGAGAGGCAGAAGTCAAGCGGTCTCCGAGGTGGCTGACTGTACAAGGAGAAACCAAAGAAGCATTACGTACTACCCCAACATATAAAACCATCCATGCAAATACAAACACTGGGCCCAACATGGCAACGACAAAAGGATCCAAAAATCCTTTTAAACGGCATGTGCCCTGCGACAGTGCAGCCCAGGCGTTTAAAGACCAGTCATTCCCAGAAGTCGAGACCATAAAGAACGAGCTTGATCAATGTTCTCACGAGAGAGAGTAGTACACCAGCACATAGAGTCATAGAGTTATACAGCACAGAAAGAGGCCCTTCGGCCCATCGTGTCTGCACCAGCCATCAAGCCCTGTCTAATCTAATCCCATTTTCCAGCACTTGGTCCGTAGCCTTGTATGCTATGGCGTTTCAAGTGCTCATCTAAATGCTTCTTGAATGTTGTGAGAGTTCCTGCCTCTACCACCCTTTCAGGCAGTGAGTTCCAGATTCCAACCACCCTCTGGGTGAAAAAGTTTTTCCTCAAATCCCCTCTAAACCTCCTGCCCCTTACCTTGGAACTATGCCCCCTGGTTATTGACCCCTCTACTAAGGGGAAAAGTTCCTTTCTATCTACCCTATCTATGCCCCTCATAATTTTGTACACCTCAATCAGGTCCCCCCCTCAGCCTTCTCTGCTCTAAGGAAAACAACCCCAGCCTGTTCAGTCTCTCTTCATAGCTGAAACGTTCCAGCCCAGGTAACATCCTGGTGAATCTCCTCTGCACCCTCTCCAATGCAATCACATCCTTCCTATAGTGTGGCGACCAGAACTGCACACAGTATTCCAGCTGTGGCCTAACTAGCGTTTTGTACAGCTCCATCATAACCTCCCTGCTCTTATATTCTATGCTCCAGCTAATGAAGGCAAGTATCCCATATGCCTTTTTAACCACCTTATCTACCTGTCCTGCTGCCTTCAGGGATCTATGTACATGCACACCAAGGTCCCTCTGATCCTCTGTCCTTCCTAGGGTCCTACCATTCATTGTGTATTTCCTTGCCTTGTTTGTCCTCCCAAAATGCATCACCTCACACTTTTCAGAGTTAAATTCCATTTGCCACTGTTCTGCCCATCTGACCAACCCGTCTATATCGTCCTGTAGCCTGAGGCTTCCCTCCTCGCTAATTACCACTCCACCAATTTTCGTGTCATCTGCGAACTTACTGATCATACCTCCTACATTCATATCTAAATCATTAATGTACACGACAAACAGAAAAGGACCCAGCACCGATCCCTGCGGTACACCACTGGACACAGGCTTCCAGTCACAAAAACAACCTTCCACCATCACCCTCTGCCTCCTGCCACTAAGCCAATTTTGGATCCAATGTGCCAAATTGCCCTGGATCCCATGGGCTCTTACCTTCTTGACCAGTCTCCCATGCGGGACTTTGTCAAAAGCCTTACTGAAGTCCATGTAGACTACATCAACTGCACTACCCTCATCCACACACCTAGTCACTCCCTCGAAAAATTCAATCAAATTGGTTAAACATGATCTCCCCCTGACAAAGCCATGCTGACTATCCTTGCCTCTCCAAGTGGAGACTAATTCTGTCCCTCAGAATTTTTTCCAATAATTTCCCTACCACTGATGTTAGGCTCACTGGCCTATAATTCCCTGGTTTATCCCTACTACCCTTCTTGAATAATGGTACATTAGCTGTCCTCCAGTCCTCTGGCACCTCATTGAAACTTATAAAATTCAGACAGGACTGGACAGACTAGATGCAGGAAGGATGTTCCCGATGGTCGGGGAGTCCAGAACCAGGGGTCACAGCCCAAGGATAAGGGGTAGGCCAGTTAGGACAGAAATGAGGAGGCATTTCTTCACCTAGAGAGTGGTGAACCTGTGGAATTCTCTACCACAGAAGGCAGTAGAGGCCAATTCATTAAATATATTCAAGAAGGAGTTGGATATATTTCTTAAGGCTAAAGGGATCAAGGGGTATGGGGAGAAAGCAGGGACCGGGTACTGAATTTGGATGATCAGCCATGATCGCATTGAATGGCGGAGCAGGCTTGAGGGGCCAAATGGCCTTCTCCTGCTCCTATCTTCTATGTTTCCCCTGTGGCCAGAGAGGTTCTGAAAATGTGTGTCAGAGCCCCTGCAATCTCCTCCCTTGCCTCACACAGCAGCCTGGGACACATCACATCTGGGCCTGGGGATTTATCCACTTTTAAGCCCGCTAAAACCACGAGTACCTCCTCCCTCTCAGTACTAATTTGTTCAAGTATATCACAATCCCCCTGCCTGATTTCTAAGCCTACATCGTCCTTCTCCATAATGAACACAGATGTGAAATATTCATTTAAAACCTCACCCACATCTTCCGGCTCTACACACAGATTGCCACTTTGGTCCCTAATGGGCCCTACTCTTTCCCTGGTTATCCTCTTGCCCTTAATATACTTAGAAAACATCTTGTGCAATGCTCTACGGTTGTTGCTGGGCTACCGTTATAGAATGGTCGCTGGATTGTTCCAGAAGGTGTTCCCACATTCCGCTACCTCGCGTTATTCCCAGGGAGAATGAGAATGCCAACAATTCCCAGTGGGTTCACAGTTGTGTAGGGATACTGCCGCTTCAGCCATGACCAGTTGATCACAGCTCTCTCTAAATCTCAAGCCATTGATACTGTCCCTCTTCTACAGTACAGCTGCTGTTATGGATTCTCCCCATTCTCGCCACAAAGCTACCCCGAGCACCAAGGCAACACTGGGACAACTGCACATGCATACTTGCCAGGATCCAGCAGTACACACAAGGCAAGTTTAGATCTCCAACTGCTTCTTCCTGTTTCTCCAATGAGCCCAGTGTCCTGTTCTTCACCACTTTCTGGCAACTGGTTCCAGCTGCTCACGCACGTTGTGACTATTTCCAAGCATTTGTCCCAGACTTCCTATGTTCCTAAAAAGGCAGCAGGTTGAATTTATTTTTATTCATTCCTGGGATGCGGGCGTCATGGCAAGGCCAACATTAATTGCCCATTTCTAACTGAGAAGGTGGTGGTAAGCACCTTCTTGAACCGCTGCAGTCCATGTGGTGAAGGTGCTCCCACAGTGCTGTTAGGGAGGGAGTTCCGGGATTTTGGCCCAGCGAAAATGAAGGAATGATGATATATTTCCAAGTCAGGGTGGGGTTTCACTTGGAGAGGAACTTGCAGGTGGTGGTGTTTCCATGCGCCTGCTGCCCTTGTCCTTCTAGGTGGTAGAAATCGTGGGTTTGGGAGGTGCTGCCGAAGAATGAGAACAGGAAGAGGCCACTCAGCCCCTCAAGCCTGTACCGCCATTCATTTAGATCATGACTGTCTGTATCTCAATTCCGTTTACCCACCTTGGTTCTGTAACTCCCAATACCTTTACCGAACAAAATCTATCGATCAAAAATCTTTTCCTGTTGCTCCGAGTTATCTCAAAGTATTGCTGCGGGTTTAATTTCTCTGTGCTATTAAACATCTTGCATAAATCCGTAAACTTCTCTCGAAAATGTATTCACAAAGCTGAAGAGCCCAAACCTGCCTCATTGTTCATGACAGCTCATCCCTCGAACACCAGGGATTAGCCTGGCTGGCTTCCTCGGAATGTGACAATGCTTCTAGCTGTGGAACTTCCTCAAACCGGGAGAGTGCTCCCCACATATCAGCAATGCAAATGCCACACTTATATCACACCATTGTCTCCGGAAAGAGCTGCTAACTTAAAGGCGGCAAAACTAGGTCAATTGAAAATTTCAAAACGGAGATTGATAGATTTTTGTTAGGCAAGGATTTTCAGGGTTACAGAACCAAGACGGGTAGATGGAGTTAAGATACAGATCAGCCATGATCTAATTGAATGGCGGAACGGGATTGAGGGGCTGAATGGCCTCCTCCTGTTCCTATAACAATAAATTCCAAAGCAACACAGGAGTTTTGATTCAGTTACACGATTGTGCTGTAGACTCGAGGGCAGTGCTTCCTGCCCAAAAGCACGAGTGCACGTAGGGACACCTGGTTCAAACTGGGCAATAAATGCTGGCCTTGCCGGCGACGCCCACATCCCATAAATGAATTTTTAAAAACGAGTCCAGTCGCAGTCAAAGGAGTTGCCCGCATCACATGAGGAGAGCAGGCACCAGAGAACTAGCTACACCCATAGATCTGTACCCCAGCAAGTGCCAGGACCTTCAGAAGGGGAAAAAACTACTTGCACCATCCCTCCTGTTACAACAATTGAAAGAAGCAGAATGTCACAGTTAGAGATTCACTAATGACTAAACCCTGGGACTCCTAAGTATTTTATGACAGACCCACTCCAGAGTCCCTAATAACATGACACATTACATGCAAAAGCACTTCATTACTTTGTTACAGGACTTTGGGTCATTAGTTATTTCCATAAAATCCACCAGTGATAAATGTGATTAAATTATCCATCGCTCTGTTCAGCAAGGATCTCCTATTTACGCGTTGATGGCCTTCAAACTGTAAAACCAGCTCCCCCAAATGAGCCACACAGGCCAATACGGTTCTAGATTTGATCCATGGTGCATTAGGTGATCTCAACAGTATGGGTGCGTCACTTAGCTGTGGCTCAGTGAGTAGCACTCTCGCCTCGGAGTCAGAAGACTGTGGGTTCAAGCCCCACTCCAGAGACTTGAGCCCATAATCGAGTCTGATACTTAATGCAGCACTGAGGAAGTGCTGCAGTCATTGAATGGCGCGACAGACTCAAGGGGTTAATGGCCCACTACAATTCCTCTGTTCCACACGTAGGGGTGGAGTCTTGCAAACCTGCAACCAGGACCACTGGCTTAGATGAGAGAGAGCACGGCAGCCCGTGCCAGGCGCATATAAATATGGCTTATGTAGCTTGTTTCTTTGGAACCGCTCATGCAAGGCAAACATTGTTCAATGCTGCAGTTGTACTTTCTCCAGGAACAGGTCACCTGGGGAAATTCTGGCTCAATCCACCTAAAGAAGCTTGTGCCATTCACAGGCGAGTGTTAAACCATAAAACACGCTAAATGGAAACATACTCCAGTGCTTTAACATTCATTATTCTTGGGATGTGGGCGTCGCTGGCAAGGCCAGCATTTATTGCCCATCCCTAGTTGCCCTTGAGAAGGTGGTGGTGAGTCGCCTTCTTGAACCGCTGCAGTCCGTGTGGTGAAGGTACTCCCACAGTGCTGTTAGGGAGGGAGTTCCAGGATTTTGACCCAGCGACGATGAAGGATCGCCGATATATTTCCAAGTCGGGATGGTGTGTAAGCTTCACAAAACGCACAGGAAGATCACAAGATAGGTTCAGATTTAAAATAAAAGGGCACGTTATTCCATTTGATTTCATTCTCCCAGAACACCATCCTCCCATTACAGGATCAAACCGTTTCCTACAAGCAGTGTGTCCTGGCAACTCATTCATCTGATCACCCTCTGGGTCAAGGAATGCTCTCCAGCCTCCAGCCCGAACCTGCACTTCGCAGGTTGTCTTACTGCATTGCTAGGTTTGCTAATTTAGGTGAATAAATGTTACTTAAACTTCAGGGCAGAGGGGAAAGAGAAACAGAGTTATCACAGATCATAGAATGATACAGCACGGTAGGAGGCCATTCAGTCCATCATGCCTGTAAATTTTTTCCCTTCAAGTATTTGAAAGTTACTATTGAATCTGCTTCCACCGTCCCTTCAGGCAGCACATTCCAGATCATCAGAACTCGCTGCGTAAGAAAATGTTTCCTCATCGCTCCTCCGATTCTTTTGCTAATCACCTTAAATCTGTGTCCTCTGGTTACCGACCCTCCTGCCACTGGAAAGTTTCTCCTTATTTACTCTATCAAAACCATTTATGATGTTGAACATCTCTAGCAAATCTCCCCTTAATCTTCTCTGCACTCTCAATGTTCCCTTAATAGTCCCAGGATCATCTCGGACATAAATCACTAATATAAACAATGTCCATCCCATATTCTGGCCATACACGAAAGCTTACACCAATGGTCACATTGTTCTAATTCTCAGTAAACAGGGAAACAGGTTGTGGGAGAGAGCAGTAAGATGCACCCGGGTTATATTTATTCTGGAATCTCAATCTTTGGGCCAGTGGAGTACATTAGAATGTTACTCAAAATGTTGTTTGATTACACCCGTGAAGCACCTTGGGACAGTGTACTACGTTAAAGGTGCTATACCCCACTCACTTCCGAGTCAGAAGGTCCCACTTCAGGGACTTGAGCACATAAAGCTAGGCTGACACGCCAGTGCAGTGCTGAGGGAGTGCTGCACTGTCAGAGGTGCCGTCTGTCGGATGAGACGTTAAACCGAGGCCCCGTCTGCTCTCGTGGGTGGATGTAAAAGATTTTCGAAGAAGAGCAGGGGAGTTCTCCCCGGTGTCCTGGCCAATATTTATCCTTCAACCAACATCACAAACAGATTATCTGGTCATTCTCACATTACTGTTTGTGAGAGCTTGCTGTGAGCAAATTGGCTGCTGCGTTTCCTATATTACAACAGTGACTACACTTCAAAAAGTACTTCATTGGCTGTAAAGTGCTTTTAGATGTCCGGCGGTCATGAAAGGTGCTGTATAAGTGCAAGTATTTCTATATAAACACAAGCTGTTGTACTCACTTTCTACCATGAGGAGCTCACTCCCCCTTTCACCCACAGATGACTGTAGTCGACAGAGTCTGCAGCATTAAAGCACCTGAATATATTGTCAGCTCCCAGATCAGCACACCTACAAAATACTTCCCGCACCCGGAGAGTGAAGATACCATGATCACTGGAAGCTGTACAAACGCCCATTGCTGGTCCTTACCAATGTTCCCTATTAGCTGTGTGGACGCGCCGCCCTCGAGCCGGCCCCGCGCCGCCCTCGAGCCGCCCTCGTGCAGCCCTCAAGCCGGCCCCACGCCGCCCTCACGCAGCTTTCAAGCCGGCCCCGCGCAGCCGATGAGCCGGCTTTTGAATAGAAAAACCGTGCATGCACGGAATTTTGAAGGGGCCACACGGGCCAAAAAAAAAATTAGGGGGAAACATTGGTGCTTACCTCCTTCACTAGGACAGGAGTGTAGGAACCCAAAATAACAGGGGCAGATTCAAGACATAATACCTGGTAAATCTGAGCTCAATAGCCACCTGTTTCTGCAGCAGACTCAAGAGGTTATCTGTGTAGCATACCAAAACGAATATGGTTTTTGTGGTAAACCAAGGCGGCAGCTCACGAGCGCGGTTCAGTCTGGTTATAGAAAAGCCTGGCAAAATAATTTGCCTTAAAGAAAAATGAAGGCACACCGCAGTCTAGCTACGAGGAGAGACTGGAGATTCCGGGGCCATCTCCACCACAGTCTAGCTAGGAGGAGAGACTGGAGATTCCGGGGCCATTTCCACCACAGCAGAGAAGCTAAGAGGAGGCTTAAAGAAGGTTTTAAGTTTTGACAGAGTGAATAGGGAAAGACTATTTCCTCTGGTTGCGGAGTCAATGATGAAAAGATCATCAATTTAGAATTGTCACTAAGAGCTTGAGGTGACGGGTTAGGGGAAATGTCTTTCTGCAGAGAGTTGTTGGAGCACGGAATAGTTGGCCACAGAATCAGTTAAGGTAGAGACCTTTTAACAAAAAAATGGATAAATATTTAAAGCATACAGGACTGCGGGGAAAGAGCAAGGCAGTGGGATTAGTTTTGGATTGATAGAGGGCTATCCGGTGCAGTACCAAGGGAATGCTACACTGTTGGAGGTGCCATCTTTCGGATGAGACGTTAAACCCCGTCTGTCCCCTCAGGTGAATGTAAAAGATCCCACTGCACTATTTGGAAGAGGAGCAGGGGAGATCTCCTCAGCGTCTTGGGGCCAATATTTATCCCTCAACCAACAGATTATCTGGTCATTATCACATTGCTGTTTGTGGGAGCTTGCTGTGCGCAAATTGGCTGCCACATTTTCTACATTACAACAGTGACTACACTTCAAAAGTACTTCATTGGCTGTGAAGCTGAGGTTGTGAAACGTGCAGAAATGCAAGCTTTTGCTTTTTTTTTTTAAATGGGGAGAGAGCGGGGCAGTGGGATTACTTTGTGATTGATACAGAACTATGGGGAAGAGAGTGGGGCAGTGGGGTTAGTTTGGGATTGATACAGGGCTATGGGGAGTGAGCGGGGCAGTGGGATTAGTTTGGGATTGATACAGGACTACGGGGCGAGAGTGGGGCAGTGGGATTAGTTTCGGATTGATACAGGGCTTTGGGGAGAGAGCAGGGCAGTGGGATTAGTTTGGGATTGATCTAGCAAAGAGCTAGCATGAACACAATGGGCCAAATGGCCTCCTTATGTGCTATAAACTTCTATAGTTCTATAAATGAGTGGCAGGAAACATCATCTCAGAAAGTGGTCGTCAAAGAACAAAATATTTGCCTTTTGTAGTTTTCAAAATACACCAACAGACAGCTGGAATAATCACTGGGTCCCGGGAACTGCAGTTAAATGCAATTTGCAATAACTCAAAAACTTCACTTTAATTCTCCAAGGAAAACAAAGACACTAATTCACGCCTGATGAGCTCACGTGAGGAAGAATGTTCTGGAAATCACAAGATCTGAAACTCAGACTGGAGACCTTTCACACAGAACCAGCATTTTACAAAAACCCACCTGTAGACAGTGAAAGATATAAACACACTCAATCCGTTCCTTCGACTCACACATAAGAACATAAGAAATAGGAGCAGGAGTAGGCCATTTGGCCTTTCAAGCCTGCTCTGCCATTCTCAGCCTGTAAGGGACCCACATTTACTTTTGCTAATCTTTTCCTTTTTACATACCTGTAGAAGCTTTTACAGTCTGTTTTTCTGTCTCTCGCTAGTTTACTCTCATATTCTATTTTCCCTTTCTTTATCAATTTCTTGGTCCTCCTCTGCTGAATTCTAAAATCCTCAGGCTTACTACTCTTTTTAGCAACATTATAAGCTTCTTCCTTTGATCTAATATACTCTCTAACTTCTCTTATTAGCCACGGTTGGACCACTTTTCCTTTGGGGTTTTTGTGCCTTAAAAGGAATGTATATTTGTTGTAAATTATGTATTAATTCATTAAATGCTAGCCATTGCTTGTCTACCGTCGTACCTTTTAATGTAATTACCTTAGCCAACTCACCCCTCATACCTACCGACATTTCCTGCAGCTAACTTTGTTTTTAAGCAGCTCACACACGGAATCTCGCACTATTGAGGAAGCATTACCCATTTGAAAAAAAGTCACATAGCATTACACAGTATTTACAGCCCAGAAACAGGCCATTCGGCCCCACTGCTCCGTGCGGTGTTTGTGCTCCACACGAGCCTCCTCCCACCCTCTTCATCTCACCCTATCAGCATATCCTTCTATTCCTTTCTCCCTCGTGTTTATCTAGCCTCCCCTTAAATGTATCTACGTGTTCGCCTCAACCACTCCCTGTGGTAGTGAGTTCCACATTCTCACCACTCTCTGGGTAAAGAAATTTCTCCTGAATTCCCTATTGGATTTATTAATGACTCTCTTATATTTATGGGCCCTAGTTTTGGACACCCCTATAAGTTGAAACATCTTCTCCATCAAATCCCTTCATAATTTAAAGACATCTATCAGGTTATCCTCAGCTATCTCTTTTCTGGAGAAAAGAGCCACAGCCTGTTCTTAACTGATAATTGTAAGCTTCCAGTTCTGGTATCATCCTTGTAAATATTTTTTTTGCACCTTCTCCGGTGCTCTCTGCTTCAACCAGTCCATGTGGCAGCGAGTTCCACCGTCTCACCACTCTTGCATAAAGTCATTCCTCCTAAATTCTTTCTTTGATCTGTCAGTGACGATCTTATATTTATTCCCCCCTTGTCTGGTCTCCCCTACAAGTGGACACAGATTCTCCACATCCAACCTAGCAAACCTTCATAATTTAAAAAAATCTCTAGCAGGTCTCCTCTTCATTGTCTAAAACCGCACAGGTCCAGAATGCAGGATCTATTATGGAGTGAACCAGAGTGGATGCGAATCGGAGTCTAAAGTCCAGCAGTCTTGTGAGAAATGGATGAAATTGGCTGAACCGGCAGTGCCAGCTTTCTGCTAATAGAGGAGCTCGAACAGTAGCTCACTGGGGGCTTCTATTGACAGAATCTGGTACTGCAGCAAAACAACAGTAGGGCCTATACATGGACACCACCTGAACCTTGGCTCCAGACTGGGTATGTTATGCCCACAACAACATGCCTCTCACTGGCATTACCGAGATTCACAGGGCTGCTATCTAAAATCAAAGAAGAAAGGATGGGACAGGGTTGATAGAAGCAGACAGTAATAAAAATAGAAGCAACTAGAAACACTCAGCAGGTCTGACAGAACATAAGGATTAGGAGCAGGAGTAGGCCGTACAGCCCCTCGAGCCTGCTCCGCCATTCAATAGAATCATGGCTGATCTTCCACCTCAACTCCACTTTCCCGCCCGATCTCCATTTCCCTTGATTCCCCACGAGTCCAAAAATCTATCGATCTCAGCCTTGAATATACTCAACGACTGAGTGGAGAATTCCAAAGATTCACAACCCTCCTTATCTCAGTCTTAAATGGACGACCCCTTATCCTGAGACTATGCACCGTACTTCTAGACTCTCCAGCCAGGGAAAACAACCTCTCAGCATCGACCCTGTCAATCCCCTCAGAATCTTATGTTTCAAGGAGATCACCTCTCATTCTTCTAAACTCCAGAGAGTATCGGCCCAATCTACACAATCTCTCCTCATAGGACAACCCTCTCATCCCAGGGATCAATCTAATAAACCTTCGTTGGAAGGGCGACTGTCTGTGTGGAGTTTGCACATTCTCCCCGTGTTTGCGTGGGTTTCCTCCCACAGTCCAAAGATGTGCGGGTTAGGTTGATTGGCTATGATAAATTGACCCTTAGTGTTAGGGGGATTAAATACGTGGGGTTACAGGGATAGGGTGGGATATGTGTTGGTGTAGGGGTTACGGGGATCGGGTGGGATATGTGTCGGTGCAGGCTCGATGGGCCGAAATGGCCCCTATCTGCACTGTGGGGTTTCTGTGATTCTGTGAACCGCCTCCAAGGCAAGTATGTCCTTCCTCAAATAAGGAGACCAAAACTGCACAGGTGTGGTCTCACCAAGGCCCTGTACAATTGTAGCAAGACTTCCTTACTCTTATACTCCAACCCTCTTGCAATAAAGGCCAACATGCCATTCGCCTTCCTAATTGCTTGCTGTACCGGCATGCTAACTCTTGTGTTTCCTGTACGAGGACACCTAAACACCAACATTTAATAGTTTCTCACCATTTAAAAAATATTCTGTTTTTCTATTCTTCCTACCAAATTGAATAACCTCACATTTCCCTACATTTGCCACCTTATTGCCCACTCACTTAACCTGTCTATACCCCTTTGAAGACTGTGTGTGTCCTCCTCACAGCTTACTTTCCCACCTAGCTTTGTATCGCCAGCAAACTTGGATATATTGCACTCGCTCCCTTCATCTAAGTCATTAATATAGATTGTGAATAGCGGAGGCCTAATCACTGATCCTTGCAGCACCCCACTAGTTACAGCCTGCCAACCAGAAAATGACCCGTTATCCCTACTCTGTTGGCTGTCTGTTAACCAATCCTCTATCCATGCTAATATATTACCCCCAACCCTGTGAGCCTTTATCTTTAATAGCAACCTTTTATGTGACACCTTATCAAATGCCTTTTGGAAATATAGTACATCCACTGGTTCCCCTTTATCTACCCTGCTAGTTACATCCTCAAATAACTCTTGTGTCCTGGCAGTAGACAGGGCTTTAAACTAATGGGGAAGGGGGGGGGGGGCATGATTCAGGAAAGAGTAAATTTAAAAGCAGCGAGAAATGTCAAGGCTCTAGAGCAGAGTAGAATTTTGGGTAAAAAATAAGCAGAGTGGGTCAGGAAGGGACAGAGAGAGTAACAAAGGTAATAGGGCATCAGTGACTAAGATGACATCAAGGAAAAATAGAAAAAGTCAAAGCTAGGCACGATATCTGAATGCGCGAAGCATTCGCAACAAAATAGATGAATTAATAGCGCAGATAGAAATTAACAGGTTTGATCCAATAGCCATAACGGAGACGTGGTTGCAAAGTGCCCAAGATTGGGAACTAAATATTCCAGGATACTTAACTTTTAGAAGAGATAGGCAAAATGGAAAAGGAGGAGGGGGTAGCCCTGAGAATAAAGGATGGGATAAAGACAGTAGAGAGAAAGGACCTTAGCTCCAAAATCAAGAAGTAGAATCAGTTTGGGTGGAGCTAAGAAACAGCAAGAGGCAGAAAACATTGGTGGGAGTTGTTTATAGGCCCCCAAACAGTAGCTGTAATGTAGGGCAGAGTATAAATCAGGAAATTAGAGGCGCATGTAACAAGGGTAATACAGTGATCAGGGAGGACTTTACTCTACATAAGACTGGGCAAACCAAATTTGCAGTAATAGTGTGGAGGACGCATTCATGGAATGTATGCAAGATAGTTTCCTAGATCAGTATGCTGAGGAACCAACTAGGGAACAGGCTATTTTAGATCTAGTACTGTGCAATGAGAAAGGGTTAATTAATAACCTTGCAGTAAAGGGGCCTTTAGGGAAGAGTGACCATAATGTGATAGAATTTTATATTGAGTTTGAAAGTGATTTAGTTAAGTCCGAAACTAGGGTCTTAAATCTAAACAAAGCAAACTACGTAGGTATGAGGGGCGAGGGTACACTGGAAAACTACATTAAAAAGGTATGACGGTAGACAAGCAACGGCTAACATTAAAAAAATTAATACATAATTTACAATAAATATACATTAATGAAGGCACAAAAACCCCACAGGAAAAATGGTCTAACCGTGGCTAACAAGTTAAAGATGGTATTAAATCAAAGGAAGAGGCTTATAATGTTGCCAAAAAGAGCAGTAAGCCTGGGGATTGGGAGAATTTTAGAATTCAGCAAAGGAGGGCCAAGAAATTGTTAAAGAAAGGGAAAATAGAATATGAGAGTAAACTGGGAATGTGCTGATCAGCTGGCTGATGTCTTCACCGCCATCTTCAATCGGTCATTGGCCCAGGCAGTAGTCCCTACATGCTTCAAGACCGCCACCATTATTCCTGTGCCAAAGCAAACGGCTGTGACGTGCCTGAACGACTATCGACCTGTCGCACTCACACCCAACATAATGAAGTGTTTCGAGAGACTGGTCCTGGCTCACATCAAAGCCAGCGTTCCCGCCTCTCTTCACCAACACCAGTTTGCCTATCGTGCAAACAGGTCAACGGAGGATGCAATCACAACTGCTCTACACTCTGCACTGAATCACTTAGATGGTAAGGAGACCTACATCAGAATGCTGTTCATAGACTACAGCTCAGCATTCAACACTATCGTCCCCAACAAGCTGGCCACCAAACTCCACACTCTTGGCCTGAACACTTCCCTCTGCAACTGGACCCTGGACTTCCTAACAAACAGACCCCAGTTTGTCAAATTAGGTAACCACACCTCCCCCCCCCCCCGCCCCCCCGACCCTGAACACGGGGGCCCCACAAGGATGTGTGCTGAGCCCCCTCCTCTACTCCCTCTTCACCCACGACTGTGTGGCTGTTCATGGTTCCAACACCATCATCAAGTTTGCGGCTGATACCACGGTAGTAGGCCAGATCACCAATAACGATGAGTCAGCCTACAGGGAGGAGGTCCAGCATCTCATGAAGTGGTGCGCCGATAACAACCTGGCCTTTAACATCAAGAAAACCAAAGAAATCATTGTGGACTTCAGGAAGTCTAAAGGCGGAAGTCACACCCCCATCCACATCCATGGGGCTGTGGTGGAAAGGGTGGACAACTTTAAGTTCCTCGGAGTCCACATCACGGAAGACCTCTCCTGGTCCCTCAATACCTCCTCTCTGGTGAAGAACGCCCAGCAGCGCCTATATTTCCTAAGGAGGCTGAAGGGATGTAACCTGTCACCCCTGATCCTCTCTAACTTTTACCGCTGCACAATAGAGAGCATCCTGATGAACTGTATCACAGTATGGTATGGCAGCTGTAGCTATGACCGGAAAGCCCTGCAGCGGGTAGTCAAAACTGCCCAACGCATTACCGGCACCCAGCTACCGACCGTAGAGCACATATACCAGAAACGCTGTTTACGGAGGTCACGGACCATCATCAAAGACCCTACCCACCTCAGCCACAGTCTGTTCGCCCTCCTGCCATCTGGGAGACGCTACAGATGCATTCGCACCCGAACGAACAGATTTAGGAACAGCTTCTTTCCCAGGGCTGTCATCCTACTGAACTCCACAAATAAACTCTAAAGCCTGCACATCTGCCAATGCACTTCATTATGGTTATGTTTATGTTAATGTATTACAAGCCAAATGTATGTTGAATGTTTAAATGTCTTAATCTAAATGTACACTCTCGGGAGCCGCAAGCCTACATTTCGTTGTACTGCACTTGTGTACTAACAATGACAATAAAGTTGATTATGATTATGATTAGAGACATAAAAAGACTGCAAAAACTTCTATAGGTATGTAAAAAAGGAAAAGATTAGCAAAAGTAAATGTGGGTCCCTTACAGGCTGAGACGGGAGAAATTATAATGGGGAATAAGGAAATGACAGAGAAATTAAACAAATACTTTGTGTCCGTCTTCACGAAAGACGCAAAAAACTTCCCGGAAATCCAAAGCTCTAGCGAGAATGAGGAACTGAAAGAAATTAGTAGAAAAAAAAAATTGTACTGGAGAAATTAATGGGACTGAAAGGCGATAAATCCCCTGGACCTGATGGCCTACATTCTGGGTTTTGAAAGAGGTGGCTATAGAGATAGTGGATGCATTGGTTGTCATTTTCCAAAATTCCATAGATTCTAGAACGGTTCCTGCAGATTGGAAGGTGGTAAATGTAACCCCACTATTTAAGAAAGGAGGGAGAGAGAAAACGGGGAACGACAGACCAGTTAGCCTGATGTCAGTAGTAGGGAAAATGCTAGAATCTATTATTAAGGACGTGGTAACAGGGCACTTAGGAAATAATAATAGGATTGGGCAGAGTCAACACAGATTTATGAAAGGGAAATCGTGTTTGACAAATCTGTTAGAATCTTTTGAGGTTGTAACTAGCAGAATAGATAAGGGGGAACCAGTGGATGTGGTGTATTTGGATTTTCAGAAGGCATTTGATAAGGTGCCACACAAGAGGTTACAGGAAACTTTGGTTTATCCGGAGGTTATATGTCCGAAATACTCGATCTAACGGCAAAAATCAGGAGGCGTTTTCTATAAGTTTTTTTAGTTCTCGTTGCTTGTTTTTTCCCCAGTCAGGCACTGCAAGGTCTGTAGCTATAGCAACAGCTTCTGCTAGAGACGCTTGCAGCTGCAGCCGACTGTTTTGAAGCTGTTGTTAAGCAACAGGGTTTGTTGATTCACACGGAGCTTTTCAGTTCCGTATGTTTCAACATTAACGCTGGTATGTCCGGCACTTCTGATGGTACGGCACCAGCTCAGTCCCGTCAGTGCCGGATATCAGAAAGTTTCCTGTATTAAACAAAATTAGGGCTCACGGGATTGGGGGTAATATACTAACATGGATTGAGGATTGGTTAACAGACAGAAAACAGAGAGTAGGAATAAACGGGTCATTTTCGGATTGGCAGGCTGTAACTAGTGGGGTACCGCAAGGATCAGTGCTTGGGCCTCAGCTATTCACAATCTACAGCAATGATTTGGATGAGGGGACCAAATGTTCTATATCCAAGTCTGCTGATGATACAAAGCTGGGTTGGAATGTAAGTTGTGAGGAGGATGCAAGGAGGCTTCAAGGGGATATAGACAGGCTAAGTGAGTGGGCAAGAACATGGCCAATGGAATATAATGTGGAGAAATGTGAAGTTATCCACTTTGGTAGGAAAAATAGAAAAGCAGAGTATTTTTTAAATAGTGAGAGATTGGGAAATGTTGGTGTTCAGAGGGACCTGGGTGTCCTTGTACATGAATCACAAAGTTAACATGCAGGTACAGCAAGCAATTAAGAAAGCAAATGGTATGTTGGCCTTTATTACAAGAGGATTTGAGTAAAAGTGTAAAGACGTCTTACTGCAATTATATAGGGCCCTGGTGAGACCACACCTGGAGTATTGTGTACAGTTTTGGGCTCTTTACCTAAGGAAGGATAGACTGGCCATAGAGGGAATAGACTAGGCCTATAGTCTCTGGAGTTTAGAAGAATGAGAGGTGATCTCATTGAAACATACAAAATTCTTACAGGACTTGACAGGGTAGATGCAGGGAGGATGTTTCCCCTGGCTGGGGAGTCTAGAACCAGGGGTCAGAGTCTCAGGATAAGGGGTCGGCCATTTAGGACTGAGATGAGGAGGAATTTCTTCACTCAGAGGGTGGTGAATCTTTGGAATTCTCTGCCCCAGAGGGCTGTGGAGGCTCAGTCGTTGAGTATATTCAAGACAGAGATCGATAGATTTTTGAATATTAAGGGAATCAAGGGATATGAGGATAGTGCAGGAAAGTGGAGATGAGGTAGGCCAGCCACGATCTAATTGAATGATGGAGCAGGCTCGAAGGGCCAAATGGCCGACTCCTGCTCCTATTTCTTATGTTAAACATGATTTCTCTTTCATAAAACCATGTTGATTCTGCCGAATCATATTCTGATTTTCTACGTGGCCTGTTACCACTTCCTTAATAATGGATTCCAGCATTTTCCCAATGACTGATGTCAGGCTAATTGGCCTATAGTTCCCTGCTTTCTCTCTCCCTCCTTTCTTGAATAGCAAACAAAGGGAAAAGGGTTAGGTTAACATTCCAGGTCTATGACCCTGCACCAGAACCAGAAGCTGCGACAGAAGAACAGCTAGTAAGCAGGAACAAAGCAAAGAAAAAGGGTGAGGAAGATAAATGACCACATGCACAAGAAAAAGAATGAGGTGTAAAGTAATTTCGGTGGAGGACAGGAGATGACTAAATGACAGAAATAGCACTAGATAAAAAGGAGGCACGATGAGATAGCAGACTATCTCCAGTAGTCGAGGGGCCACAGATAGAAGATTAAATATATAAGATTTAGAACAGAGGGCAGGAGAAACTTCTTCACAGGGCGTTGTGAGGCTGTGGAGTTCATTCCCAGGGTTAGTGGCCGAGGCAGAAACTCGTCAACATTGATCAGACTGGATGGGGGGGGTGGGGAGATGAAAGAAATGGGGTTGAAGGGATATGGGAACAAGGCGGGTGAAAGTGATTAGATCTATTTGCTCGAGTGGAGGGTAAACACCAACATGGACTGGTTGGGCCGAATGGCCTGTTCCCGTCCTGTAATTTCTATGTATTTCTAGGTGATCACAATCCAGCTGGGTGAGGATACTTCAACTCAAGGGTATTAGGCTGTAAGGAGATCCTGACAACACATCTGCCAATGGCCACAGACATGGGGCGGTGGGTCACAAATGGAGCACCCAGACCACAGTCTGACTGCCAAGCTCTAACCAAATGCCATCTCAAAGGACCGGCACTTATGGTGCATCCTGGTGTGATGAATTGATGCCCGATTTTAATCGCTCCACCACTGGCGGCCGTGCCTTCAGCTGCCTAGATCCTAAACTCTGGAATTCCCCCCTAAAACTCTCCACCTCTCTCTCCTCCTTTAAGACGCTCCTTAAAACCGACCTCTTTCCCTGTCCGAATATCTCATGATGTGGCTCGGTGTCAAATTCTGTTTGAAAACGCCTGTGAAGCAACTTGGGTCGTTTTACTATGTTAAAGGCGCTACATAAATGCAAGTTGTTGTTGATATATTCATGATCCAGGTGGCATTATTTTGCTAGCGGGTTACATGCTCTGCATCTACCTCTCCCTGCAGAAGATGGGAAGAGATTAGTGGCAGGTGTTTACAGCAGCTGAATGCAAATCTGAAGCTCAGGTCAAGCATGACGTCAAGAGCCCAGGACTTTTTCCACTGAATTCTCGAGAAACACACACACTTTACCAGTTAACATGGGTTGTTTACAGAACAAACCAGTACTGACAAATGGAAAGAAAACCTTTCCCCAAAGTAATGTCGGTCAAAAAAATGCACAATGTCCCACTCGGCTGGTAGATTCACTGCCCAATGTGGAACTGACCAACAGCGCATCGAGAATGACCGAAGTTCAGTTCGTGGTCTGGTGATTTAGCAGAGTTCAACCAGGTCGACAGCTGGAATACTCAAACTGGCCTTTGTCCCAAGATCTAGCAAAAAAAATTGCATTTATATGGTGCCTTTAGCGTAGGAAAACCGAGGGCCGAGGCAGCTGAAGGCACGGCCGCCAATGGTGGAGTGAAGGAAGTGGGGGAGTTGCATAGAGGAACAAAAAGAGTCAGGATTTTTACTCCTCTTTGCTACCAGAATTCCCCATCAGAAAGTACACTTTGGGGCAGAGATCGGGGTTAGCCATGATCTGCCAGCTACAGTCGAACAGCCTGACACCCACAGCTTAGGTGCACACATGAAGGGGACTCGAGGCTCCAGGTAACCCACACTGTCGGTTAAACCGCTGAGATGTGAAGCCCAAAACACACTGTCCATATTCAAACTCAGCAGATAAATGCAGCCGAGTCATTTTATTGTTGAGGTCCCATGGAGGCTCAGGGATGCGATACACTGCGCGGTGTGGCACTGAACCAGGCAGGTCACCTCCGAACAATACATGGTCTGCATGCTGCTCTCACACAGCTCCAGGATACCAGTCAAAGAGAAAAAAGGCAGCGCATCCTCAAAGGAAAAGGTCACATAGATAGAATCGATTAAATTTACAGCCATTTGGCCCATTGTGTCAGCACATAATCTAGGCTGATACTCCCAGTGCAGCACGGAGGGAGCGCCGCACTGTCAGAGGGGCAGTACCGAGGGAGCGCCGCACTGTCGGAGGGGCAGTACTGAGGGAGCGCCGCACTGTCGGAGGGGCAGTACTGAGGGAGCGCCGCACTGTCGGAGGGGCAGTCTTTCGGAGGAGACATTAAACCAATGCCCCGCCTGCCCTCTCAGGTTGAAATAAAAGATCCCACAGCAGGGGAGGGGAGTTCACGGTGTCCTGGAGAATATTTATCCATCATCCCACATCACCAAAACAGATTATCTGGTCATTTATCTCACTGCTGTTTGTGGGAACTCGCTATGTTGGTTGCGGAGTTTCCTACATTACAATATCGACCACGCTTGAAAATTACTTTATTGGCTATAAAGCGCTTTGGGATGTCTTGAGGTTGTGAAAGGCGCTACAGAAATGCAAGTTCTTTCTTTCTTTCATTCCTTGTTCATCCTCCCAAAATATATCTCACAGACTTACCCATATTAAATCTGCCACCTGTCTGCCCATTCCACTAACTTTGATCCTCCGAAATTCTTCTACGGTTCTCTGCTTACCAAACCCCATACCTTTGTGTTGTCAGCAAATCTTGAGATTGTACTGCTTATAACCAAGTCCAAAATTAGCAATACATAAGCCGAGACCAAAAGCAGACCTTGGGGTACACCCCTTCCAACTCCTCTCCAGTCCGAGCAGCATCCGTTTACGCTAACTCTTTGTTCCGTCTTACATTCAACCTTCTATTCATGCTGCTACATTTCTTCTGATGCCATTTGCCTGAATCATTCCAACAAGCCTAGTATGAAACACCATACAAATCCCTTCTGAATAGCCACACACACCGCATCGTCGGCATTCATCTAGATCGGTAATCTTTAAAAAGAAAAATATATTTTTTGTCAAACACGACTCTCCTTTAACAAACCCATGCTGGCTGTCCTTGATTAACCCATGCATTTCTAAATCTCGAATTATGGATTCTAAGAGTTTGCCCAGAACTGACATTAGACTAACTGGTCGGTAGTTAGCAGGTTTATGCTTCTGGAACAAGGGCGTTTGTCGACTGACAAAAGGTCATCGACCCGAAACGTTAACTCTGATTCTCTCTCCACAGATGCTGCCTGACCTGCTGAGTATTTCCAGCATTTTCTGTTTTTATTTCAGATTTCCAGCATCCGCAGTATTTTGCTATTGTGTTACATCGACTGCCCTCCAGCCACACAATGCAATCTGCATAGTTAAAGAGAATTGAAAAAATGTGGCCAGAACCTCCTCCTCTCACTTCTTTCAGAAGCCTAAGGTACAGCCATCAGGGCCAGGGATTTATCCGCCCAGAGTTCTGTTGATATTTATTTTTAGAATCAACTCCTTTCCACATCCTGTGAGGTGGCAGGAGCACACCAAGAGCAGTCATGCTCTGTCCAGAAGGTGCGGGATAGGTTCCTACGCCTCTGGATGAGAATTTGCAGTTACAGTAGATTGTTACTCTGCTCACAGCTCTAGCAGAGGTCCTTCTGCAGTCAGCCTGATGTACAGTGCACTAATATTTTGACAACACACGAGGAAGATTTGGATTTATATTGTACCTTGTCATCTCTCTCAAAAACCAAGTCCCATCTGCCAACGCCATTGCTCAGATGGCTGTTAAAGATCCCACGGCAATATTCGAAGAAGAGCAGGGAGTTCTCCCGTGTCCAGGCAAACATCATTCCCTCATCCAACACCACCAAAAAATGATTAACTGGTCATTCAGATTATTGCTTTGTACAAGATAAACACATGTTTACACTCCAAAGTAATTCACTGTGTAAAGCACCTTTAAGAGACTCAATGCATTATAAAAATATAAGTCTTTCTTATACATAGAATGATACGGCACAGGAGGCCGCCATTTGGCCCATCGTGCCTGTGCCGGCTCTTTGAAGGAGTTATCCAATTAGTCCCACTCCCCTGCTCTTTCCCCAGGGCCATGCAAATTTCTCCCCTTCAAGTATTTATCCAATTCCCTTTTGAAGTTGCTAATGAATCTGCTTCCACTGCCCTATCAGGCAGCGCGTTCCAGATCACAACAGCTGCATAAAAAGAAATTCTCATCTCCCCTCAACCTTCTCTGAAAAACCACCCCAGCTTCTCCAGCCCCTCAACATAACTGAAGTCCCTCATCCCCGATACCATTCTGGTAAATCTCCTCTGCACTCACTCCAAGGCCTTGACATCCTTCCTAAAGTGTGATAGCCAGAATTGGCCACAATACTCCAAGCTGAGGCCTAACCAGTGATTTATAAAGGTTTAGCATCATTTCCTTGCTTTCGCACTCTGTGCCTTTATTTATAAAGCCAAGGATCCCGTACGCTTTTAAAAAATAATATAAACAGCCTTAGCAACTCGTCCTGCCAATTTCGTATCTACAGTGCCACTGCCTCTTTAATTAAATTATAACAATATTTACGCATTCAGTGCAGTGGTCTGGCACATCAGGTAGACAGCAAAGGAACTTCACACCCGAACCCTGCACAGTGCAGCAATCCACTGCAACTCCCATCATATCCCCCATGATCTGAGATCATTGCAAGCTGTTACCATGGGAAACCAAGAAAAGTCATGACAACAACTGCAATTAAAAACACACACATAATTATAGAATAGTACAGCACAGAAGGCGGCCGTTTGGTCCACTGGGTCTGCGCCGGCTCTTTCGAAGAGCAATCCAGTCAGTCCCACTCCCCCACTCTTGCCCCATATCCCTGCAATTTTTTCTCCAAGTTTTTATCCAATTCCCTTTTGAAGCCTACTATTGAATCGGTATCCACCATTTTGTCCAATAGCTCAGCAGTTAATGCAGAACAACCATGGAAATTCCAAATTCTACCCCCAGTTTGTGCCCAGTTACATAATCTCAATCAGTTGGGGTGCGACAACTGGCCTTCGCTGCTCCGGCTTAGAAAGAGAAGGGAAGAAAAATAAAATGACCTCCATCAGCCATAGGGCTGGGCCCAGAATCCAGCTGCCTCTGTTGGAAGTGCTTGCGCAGGCGTCAAGACAAGGATAGGATCAGGCGTGCTCGTGACGCACCACTACGTCCCCTGTAGGCAATTCGCCCCCTGACACACACATGAATAAATCGGCATTGGAGAGTGTAGCAAATGCCACAAGGGAGACTAGGGAGAGGATAAAGTCAGGAGGCAGGACCACTTCAGCAGAATCATACCATTAACTCCAGACACACAACAGGGGGGATTGATATATTTTAAAAGATGAGGTGGCGCACTCACCGGTTTTTCTTTCTTCTGTATTTTCATGATCCAGTTTGCGGATAGCCAGCTTAGTCTCTGTAAAGATAGAACCACACAACACGTTAGTTAATAGTGAACAGACATACACATTTCAAGGTAATCTATTAATTACTTGTATGTTTCCCATGCTGTTGGTCATGGTAAGTCGATGAATACAAGTGTCTTTTTAATTATATACACCACTTGGCTTGCTCCACAGATCCACCCAGTGTGAAAGCCTGCAAATACATCGTGACAGCTGTAAGCAAAATTGAATGGAAAATGTTGATATAGCAATTTGCAATGTTAACTAATAAAGGTCATGACAAGAAAGTTTGCGCGCAGGAAGTGTTTGCCATACATCCATAGATATTTTGAAAGTCCAATCAAAATAGTGGTTGAGGAACACAGAAGAGCAAATGAAATGCCAGCTTATAACAAGGGGCATAAAGATAGCCTTGGGAACTAGAGCGAGTCTGACATCTACAGTAGACACAATATTAAAGAGGGGATCCTGAAGGGAGTAATAACGAAGCACTTGAAGAAATGTAGAATAATGAGAGGATCAGCAAGGATTTAGGAACATAGGTAGGCTATTCAGCCCCGCGAGCCTGTTTCACCATTCAATAAGATCAAGGCTGAGCTTCCACCTCATCTCCACTTTCCCGCCCGATCTCCATATCCCTTGATCCCTTAGTGCCCAAAAATCTATCGCTCTCAGCCTTGAATATACTCAACAACTGAGCCTCCACAGCCCTCTGGGGTAGAGAATTCCAAAGATTCACCACCCTCTGAGTGAAGACATTTCTCCTCGGCTCAGTCCGAAATGGCCGACCCCTTAGTGACCCCAGTTCTAGACTCTCCAGTCAGGGGAAACAGCCTCTCAGCATCGGCCCTGTCAAGTCCTGTAAGAATTTTATACCGGTCAATGAGAACACCTCTCATTCTTCTAAACTCCAGAGAATATAGACCATTCTACTCAATCTCTCCTCCTGGGAGAAGCCTCTCATCGCAGGAATCAGTCTAGTGAACCTGCGTTGCACCGCCTCGAAGGCAAGTATATCCTTCCTTAGGCACAAATGACATCCTTTGTGACTGTGACAAAGGTAAACTATCCCTCTTCATCCTTCTTGACTTGTCTGCAGCCTTTGACACGGTTGACCACTCCATCCATCAACGCCTGTCCACCATCGTCCTACTGGGTGGGACTGCACTCGCCTGGTTCCATTCTTACCGAGCTAATCGTAGCCAGAGAATCACCTGCAACGGCTTCTCTTCCCGCTCCCACATCGTTACCTCTGGTGTCCCCCAAGAATCTATCCTTGGCCCCTCCTATTTCTCATCTACATGTTGCCCCTTAGCGACATCATCCGAAAACACAGCGTCAGTTTCCACATGTACGCTGATGACACCCAGCTCTACCTCACCACCACCTCTCTCGACCACAACCTTGGTGTCATATTAGACACAGAGATGAGCTTCCAACCACATATCCACGCCACTAAGACTGCCTATTTCCATCTCTGAAACATCACTCAACTCCGCCCTTGCCTCAGCTCATCTGCTGCTGAAACCGCCATGCCTTAGTTACCTCTAGACTTGACTACTCCAATGCACTCCTGGCCAGCTCCCATTTTCTATCCTCCGTAAACATGCAGTCTTCCAAAGCTCTGCTGCCCTGACCCCTGTGCTCGCTGATCTACATTGGATCCCGGGTAAGCAACGCCTCAATTTTAAAATTCTCATCCTTGTTTTCAAATCCCTCCATGGCCTTGCCCCTCCCTTTCTCTGTACTCTCCTCCAGTGCACCCCCCCCCCCACACCGCCTGAGATCTCAGCGCTCCTCCAATTCTGCCCTCTTGCACATCCTCGATTTTAATCGCTCCACCATTGGAGGCCATGCCTTCAGCTGCCAAGGCCCTAAGCTCTGGAATTCCCTCCCTAAACCTCTCCGTCTCTCTACCTCACTTTCCTCCTTTAAGACACTCCTTAAAACCTACGTCTTTTGCCCTATCTTTATGTGGCTTGGTGTCAAATGTTGTTTGATAATGCTCCTGTGAAGCGCCTTGGGATGTCTTACTACATTAAAAGGTGCTGTATAAATACAAGTTGTTGCTGTTGTAGGTAAGGAGACTAAAACTGTACACAATACTCCAGGAGTGGCCTCCCCAAAGCCCTGTACAATTGCAGCAAGGCTTCCTTACTCTTATACTCCAACCCCAATAAAAGGCCAACATGCCATTTGCCTTCCTAATTGCTTGCTGTATCTGCATGTTAACTTTCATCTTAACTCCATAACGCCTTGTTTCCGTAACCCTTAATACCCTTGCCTAACAAAAATCTATCAATCTCAGTATTGACATTTTCCATCGTTCCCCCCGGCCTCAACAGCTTTTTGGGGGAGAGAGTTCCAGATTTCCACCACCCTTTGTGTGAAGAGGTGCTTCCTGACATCACCCCTGAACGGCCTGGCTCTAATTTTAAGGTTCTGCCCCCTTGTTCTGGACTTCCCCCACCAGAGGAAAGAGTTTCTTCTCTATCTACCTTATTAACTAATTTGATCATCTTAAACACCTCAATAGATCACCCCTTAATCTTCTATACTCGAGGGAAGATGAGGAGGTAACAGCCAAGTCTGACACAACTACTGGAGTTAACTGAAGAGATAATGGCCCCAGTGGGTAAAGGAAACTCAATTATACATTTAGAATTTAGCACCAAATCTGACAGGAGATTGGGCTACAAGGTTGGAAGGCACAGAATAATGAGGATCTTCTAGAGTGGAGATGAAGTTGATCAAAGGAAGCAAAGGGTAGCTGCACATGGAATTGCATCAGGATAGGGGACAGCAATTGGCAGGGGCAAGTGCAAGGGACATTACATTGGCCATAAAAGATTTGCATAGATAGAAACACAGCCAAGTTTGTTGACAACACAAAACACGGCTGCCGTCAAAAGTTTGTCACTATCCTCCGCCTGCTTCACGACGACATGCAAGCCGTGATCCTGACCAACGGTTCCACCACAGACCCAATTCATGTACGGACCGGGGTCAAGTAAGGCTGTGTCATCGCACCAACGCTCATTTCAATCTTCCTTGCTGCAATGCTCCATCTCACCCTCAGTAAGCTCCCCACTGGAGTGGAGCTAATTTACAGAACAAACGGGAAACTGTTCAACCTCCGTCGCCTCCAGTCCAGATCCAAGGTCGTCCCATCCTCTGTCGTCGAATTACAGTATGCAGACAACGCTTGCGTCTGCGCTCACTCGGAGGTCGAACTCCAAACCATCGCCAACACCTTCACCGAAGCGTACGAGAGCATGGGCCTTACACTAAACATCCATAAGACAAAGGTCCTCTACCAATCTGCCCCCGCCACAGTACTGCCCACCGATTATCAAAATCCACAAGGCCTTGGACAACGTGGACACTTTCCATACCTCGGGAGCCTACTGTCAACAAGGGCAGACATCGAGACGAAGTCCAACACCACCTTCAGTGTGCCAGTGCAGCCTTCGGTCACCTGAGGAAGAGAGTGTTTGAAGACCAGGGCCTCAAACCCGGCACTAAGCTCATGGTCTACAGAGCAGCAGTGATACCCGCCCTGCTGTATGCCTCCAAGACGTGGACCATGTACAGCAGGCACCTCAAAGCACCGGAGAGGTACCACAAATGCTGCCTCCACAAGATCCTGCAAATCCATTGGCAAGATAGGCGCACCGTCAGTGTTCTTGCTCAGGCCAACATCGAAGCTTTGACCACGCTCGATCAGCTCCGATGGACGGGTCACATCGTCCGCATGCCCGATACGAGACTCCCAAAACAAGCGCGCTACTCGGAGCTCCGACACGGCAAGAGAGCCCCAGGTGGGCAGAGGAAATGCTTCAAGGACACCCTCAAAGCTTCCTTGAAAAAGTGTAACATCCCCACCGACACCTGGGAATCACTGGCCCAAGACCGCACAAAGTGGAGGAAAAGCATCCGGGAAGGCACCGAACACCTCGAGCCTCTTTGCTGGGAGCAAGCGGAAGCCAAGCGCAGGCAGCGCAAGGAGCACACGTCAACCCAAGCCCCCCACCCACCCGTCCCTTCAACCACCGTCTGCCCCACCTGTGACAGAGACTGTATGTCCCGCATTGGACTCATCAGTCACCCGAGAACTCATTTTTAATATGGAAGCAAGTCATCTTTGGTTCCAAGGGACTGCCTAAAAAGAGAAATGGGGTATTCCAAATAACAGGAAATTTATGGACCAAGTACAAAAAGAACCAGAGGTTTGGGGAACTGAGCGGATAAGTGACAGATATCAATTAACATGGACAAAGAGATTGGGAAAGCAGGTGATTTTAGATGGTAGGTAGACTGCAAGACATAACACAGGAGAAGCATATGGGGGTACAGGGCAACAGCTCAATGAAACCATGGCAGCGAAGGCAACAAACAAGGTTTTGGGGTGAATAACCAGAGGGACAGAACTCAAATCCGGAGGGGGGGGGGGGGGGGGGGGGCGATGGCGAGCTTGTATAAAGCACTGCCTCAACTGAAATACTGAGTCATATTCTGGTCAGGATACTATAGGCAGGGACCAAGCGGAAACCCGGGATAAAGCCCAAGTCGAGCGTCGAGGAGACACCAAGAACTTTATCACTGGAGGAAAGGCCACCCAGTGGAGACCTGGACAACGTTTTTAAGATTCTTGAAACTTCACCACAAAAATCAGAAACCAAAGCCTTCGAGAGCAGGGAAACAGCAGGGAGTTTACAATTAACTACTTCACAAAGTGGGTGGAACAGACTGAACAGGGAGAGAATCTAACCACTGCCCCTTGACATTCAACAGCATTACCATCGCCAAATCCCCCATCAACATCCTGAGGGGTCACCATTGACCAGAAACTTAACTGAACCAGCCACAAATACTGTGGCAACAAGAGCAGGTCAGAGGCTGGATATTCTGCGGCGAGTGTCTCACCTCCTGTCTCCCCAAAGCCTTTCCACCATCTACAAGGCACAAGTAAAGAATGTGATGGAATACTCTCCACTTGCCTGGATGAGTGCAGCTCCAACACTCAAGAAGCTCAACACCATCCAGGACAAAGCAGCCCGCTTGATTGGCACCCCATCCACCACCTTATCCTCCACCACCGGCGTACCCTGGCTGCAGTGTGTACCATCTACAAGATGCACTGCAGCAACTCGCCAAGGCTTCTTCGGCAGCACCTCCCAAACCCGCGACCTCTTCCACCTAGAAGGACAAGGGCAGCAGACCCATGGGAACACCACCACCTCCAAGTTCCCCTCCAAGTCACACACCATCCTGACTTAGAAGTCTATCGCTGATCCTTCATCGTCGCCGGGTCAAAATCTTGGAATTCTCTCTCTAACAGCACTGTGGGAGCACCTTCACCACACGGACTGCAGCGGTTCACCACCACCTTCTCAAGGGCATTTAGTGATGGGCAATAAATGCTGGCCTTACTAGTGACGCCCACATCCCATAAACGAATAAAAAAATTACTAAGCACACCATCTTGCATTTCAATAGTGCCTTGCATGACCTCAAAGTGTATTGCAGCCAATGAAGTACTTTTAAAGTGTAGTCACTGCGGTAGTGTAGGGAAAGGCAGTAGCCAATTTGCGCACAGCAAGCTCCCACAAACAGCAATGTGATAATGACTAGATCATCTGATTTTAGGTGTTGCTTGAGGGATAAATATTGGCCTCAGGACACGGGGGAGAACTCCCTCACTTCTCTTCGAAATAGACCCATAGGATCTTTTACATCCACCGGAGTGGCAGATGGGGCCTCGGTTTAACGTCTCATTTAAACGACAGCACCTCCGGCAATGCCTCAGTACAGCCCCTCCGACAGTGCGGCGCTCCCTCAGTACTGCCCCTCCGACAGTGCGGCGCTCCCTCAGTACTGCCCCTCCGACAGTGCGGCGCTCCCTCAGTACTGCCCCTCCGACAGTGCGGCACTCCCTCAGTACTGCCCCTCCGACAGTGCGGCGTTCCCTCAGTACTGCCCCTCCGACAGTGCGGCGCTCCCTCAGTACTGCCCCTCCGACAGTGCGGCGTTCCCTCAGTACTGCCCCTCCGACAGTGCGGCACTCCCTCAGTACTGCCCCTCCGACAGTGCGGCGCTCCCTCAGTACTGCCCCTCCGACAGTGCGGCGCTCCCTCAGTACCGCCCCTCCAACAGTGCGGCGCTCCCTCAGTACCGCCCCTCCGACAGTGCGGCACTCCCTCAGTACTGCCCCTCCGACAGTGCGGCGCTCCCTCAGTACCTCCCCTCCGACAGTGCGGCGCTCCCTCAGTACCGCCCCTCCGACAGTGCGGCGCTCCCTCAGTACCTCCCCTTCGACAGTGCGGCGCTCCCTCAGTACCGCCCTCCCTCAGTACCACCCCTGCGACAGTGCGGCGCTCCCTCAGTACCGCCCTCCCTCAGTACCGCCCCTTCGACAGTGTGGTGCTCCCTCAGTACTGCCCCTGCGACAGTGCGGCGCTCCCTCAGTACCGCCCTCCCTCAGTACTGCTCCTTCGACAGTGCGGCGCTCCCTCAGTACTGCCCCTCCGGCAGTGCGGTGCTCCCTCAGTACTGCCCTGAAATGTCTGAATGCCCTCATTAGTGACCTAGCAAGCAGCCCAGTTGTTAGAGATGTGCAACAAATCCGGCTATGTCAACATTGCTCGCGTCCTGAGAGCGTTCCATTAAGCAATGAAGAGGTTCCTTGAAATGATCAGTAAAGACTTGCAATCCGTCAGACTGGTCCCAAAGTATCGCTCGTGCCTCTCCCTCATTTATATCAAATCCAGCGCTCGCTCTCGCTCGCTCTCTCTCTCGTCTGCACTCTCTCCCTGTTCAGTCTGTTCCACCCACTTTGTGAAGTAGTTAATTGTAAACTCCCTGCTGTTTCCCTGCTCTCGAAGCCTTTGGTTACTGATTTTGTGGTGAAGTTTCAAGAATCTTAAAAAAGTTCTCCAGGTCTCCACTGGGCGGCCTTTCCTCCAGCGATAAAGTTCTTGGTGTCTCCTCGACTCGGGCTTTATCCCGGGTTTCCGCTGCAAGAGTTCCTCAGGGCAGTGTCCTAGGCCCAACCATCTTCAGCTGCTTCATCAATGACCTTCTCTCCATCATAAGGTCAAAAGTGGGGTGTTCGCCGATGACTGCACAGTATTCAGCGCCATTCACAACTCCTCAGATAATGAAGCAGTCCATGCCTGAATGCAGCAAGACCTGGATGACATTCAGGCTTGGGCTGATAGGTGGCAGGTAACATTCGCAAGCTGCCAAGGTGGGATCTGAACTCACATCCGGATGGGACAGGCGCAAAGGGTCATTTAATGGCAGTGTTTGAAGGGTCAGATGCCTGCAACAGTGAGGCTCACAGAGCGAGCTCCCAGAACAAGTGGAAGCGTAAAGACACCTCTAGCCCACCGAAAATCCAGTTCTTCCAGAAGCTCATTTAACCTCAGCCTGCCCTGGCCCCAGGGCACAGGCAGATCCCCACCCCGGGAATAGGCACCGGTCCCGACCTTGTGGAGGAGTCCATCCTGTCCCAAGATGAATCGTGAAGGAGCGGGAGGCACAAGCTGGCAGGTGTGGCAATGGGTGAAAGAGACGGTTACCAGCTGGGAGAAGGAGCAAAAAGAGGCACAAGTCAGGGCAAGAGATACACAGTGGAGAGAGAGAGAGAGAGAGAGAGGCAGGCAGGGAGAGAGAGAGAGAGAGAGAGGCAGGCAGGGAGAGAGAGAGAGAGAGAGAGAGGCAGGCAGGGAGAGAGAGAGAGAGAGAGAGAGGCAGGCAGGGAGAGAGAGAGAGAGAGAGAGGCAGGGAGAGAGAGAGAGAGAGAGAGAGAGAGAGAGAGAGAGAGAGAGAGAGAGAGAGAGAGAGAGAGAGGCAGGCAGGGAGAGAGAGAGAGAGAGAGAGAGAGAGAGAGAGAGAGGCAGGCAGGGAGAGAGAGAGAGAGAGAGAGAGAGAGAGAGAGAGGCAGGCAGGGAGAGAGAGAGCGAGAGAGGCAGGCAGGGAGAGAGAGAGAGAGAGAGAGAGAGAGAGAGAGGCAGGCAGGGAGAGAGAGAGAGAGAGGCAGGCAGGGAGAGAGAGAGAGACTGTTTAAAATTAATATTGTTTAAAAGTAATATTGTATGTACCCAACAAATGTCAAATCGATTGACACCTACAGAATGTTGGAAAACTGTACCTTTTTGCTATGTAAGCTTTGGCAATATGGTTCTCTGTAAACTTTCATGCCAATAAAGCATTTGAATTGGAATTGGAATTGGAGAGAGAGAGAGAGAGAGAGGCTGGCAGGGAGAGAGAGAGAGAGAGAGAGAGAGAGAGAGAGAGAGAGAGAGAGAGAGAGAGAGAGAGAGAGAGGCAGGCAGGGAGAGAGAGAGAGGCAGGCAGGGAGAGAGAGAGAGAGAGAGAGAGGCAGGCAGGGAGAGAGAGAGAGAGAGAGAGAGAGGCAGGCAGGGAGAGAGAGAGAGAGAGAGGCAGGCAGGGAGAGAGAGAGAGAGAGGCAGGCAGGGAGAGAGAGAGAGAGGCAGGCAGGGAGAGAGAGAGAGAGGCAGGCAGGCAGGGAGAGAGAGAGAGAGAGAGAGAGAGAGAGGCAGGCAGGGAGAGAGAGAGAGGCAGGCAGGGAGAGAGAGAGAGGCAGGCAGGGAGAGAGAGAGAGAGGCAGGCAGGGAGAGAGAGAGAGAGGCAGGCAGGGAGAGAGAGAGAGGCAGGCAGGGAGAGAGAGAGAGAGAGAGAGGCAGGCAGGGAGAGAGAGAGAGAGAGAGGCAGGCAGGGAGAGAGAGAGAGAGGCAGGCAGGGAGAGAGAGAGAGAGAGAGGCAGGCAGGGAGAGAGAGAGAGGCAGGCAGGGAGAGAGAGAGAGAGAGAGGCAGGCAGAGAGAGAGAGAGAGAGGCAGGCAGGGAGAGAGAGAGAGAGGCAGGCAGGGAGAGAGAGAGGCAGGCAGGGAGAGAGAGAGAGAGGCAGGCAGGGAGAGAGAGAGAGAGGCAGGCAGGGAGAGAGAGAGAGAGGCAGGCAGGGAGAGAGAGAGAGGCAGGCAGGGAGAGAGAGAGAGGCAGGCAGGGAGAGAGAGAGAGGCAGGCAGGGAGAGAGAGAGAGGCAGGCAGGGAGAGAGAGAGAGGCAGGCAGGGAGAGAGAGGCAGGCAGGCAGGGAGAGAGAGGCAGGCAGGGAGAGAGAGAGAGGCAGGCAGGGAGAGAGAGAGAGGCAGGCAGGGAGAGAGAGAGAGGCAGGCAGGGAGAGAGAGAGAGGCAGGCAGGGAGAGAGAGAGAGGCAGGCAGGGAGAGAGAGAGAGGCAGGCAGGGAGAGAGAGAGAGAGAGGCAGGCAGGGAGAGAGAGAGAGGCAGGCAGGGAGAGAGAGAGAGGCAGGCAGGGAGAGAGAGAGAGGCAGGCAGGGAGAGAGAGAGAGGCAGGCAGGGAGAGAGAGAGAGGCAGGCAGGGAGAGAGAGAGAGGCAGGCAGGGAGAGAGAGAGAGGCAGGCAGGGAGAGAGAGAGAGGCAGGCAGGGAGAGAGAGAGGCAGGCAGGGAGAGAGAGAGAGGCAGGCAGGAAGAGAGAGAGAGGCAGGCAGGGAGAGAGAGAGAGGCAGGCAGGGAGAGAGAGAGGCAGGCAGGGAGAGAGAGAGAGGCAGGCAGGGAGAGAGAGAGAGAGGCAGGCAGGGAGAGAGAGAGAGGCAGGCAGGGAGAGAGAGAGAGGCAGGCAGGGAGAGAGAGAGAGGCAGGCAGGGAGAGAGAGAGAGGCAGGCAGGGAGAGAGAGAGAGGCAGGCAGGGAGAGAGAGAGAGGCAGGCAGGGAGAGAGAGAGAGGCAGGCAGGGAGAGAGAGAGAGGCAGGCAGGGAGAGAGAGAGAGGCAGGCAGGGAGAGAGAGAGAGGCAGGCAGGGAGAGAGAGAGAGGCAGGCAGGGAGAGAGAGAGAGGCAGGCAGGGAGAGAGAGAGAGGCAGGCAGGGAGAGAGAGAGAGGCAGGCAGGGAGAGAGAGAGAGGCAGGCAGGGAGAGAGAGAGAGGCAGGCAGGGAGAGAGAGAGAGGCAGGCAGGGAGAGAGAGAGAGGCAGGCAGGGAGAGAGAGAGGCAGGCAGGGAGAGAGAGAGAGGCAGGCAGGGAGAGAGAGAGAGGCAGGCAGGGAGAGAGAGAGAGGCAGGCAGGGAGAGAGAGAGAGGCAGGCAGGGAGAGAGAGAGAGGCAGGCAGGGAGAGAGAGAGAGGCAGGCAGGGAGAGAGAGAGAGGCAGGCAGGGAGAGAGAGAGAGGCAGGCAGGGAGAGAGAGAGAGGCAGGCAGGGAGAGAGAGAGAGGCAGGCAGGGAGAGAGAGGCAGGCAGGGAGAGAGAGAGAGGCAGGCAGGGAGAGAGAGAGGCAGGCAGGGAGAGAGAGAGAGGCAGGCAGGGAGAGAGAGAGAGGCAGGCAGGGAGAGAGAGAGAGGCAGGCAGGGAGAGAGAGAGAGGCAGGCAGGGAGAGAGAGAGAGGCAGGCAGGGAGAGAGAGAGAGAGAGGCAGGCAGGGAGAGAGAGAGAGGCAGGCAGGGAGAAAGAGAGAGGCAGGCAGGGCGAGAGAGAGAGGCAGGCAGGGCGAGAGAGAGAGGCAGGCAGGGCGAGAGAGAGAGGCAGGCAGGGAGAGAGAGAGAGGCAGGCAGGGAGAGAGAGAGAGGCAGGCAGGCAGGGAGAGAGAGAGGCGCAGGCAGGGAGAGAGAGAGAGAGAGAGAGGCAGGCAGGCAGAGAGAGAGAGAGGCAGGGAGAGAGAGAGAGAGAGAGAGGCAGGGAGAGAGAGAGAGAGAGAGAGAGAGGAGTCATGAATCTTATGACTCGAAGTAACACTGGGCGGCCAGCTGGTGGCGCCGTCCAAGGAGTATAAATACTCGGGCGTGGGCCCAGCTTGCACAGGATGTTTCTGTAACCAGGAACTAGTGATGTAACTAGAAATCTCATGGTTGTGAAACAGTTGATTAAAGCCTTGTTTTATACTCAAACAAAGCACTCAGTAGTCGTTTTACATCAATTTAATCAACTGAACCTGCTCCACGCTCCGAGTGGTCTTGGGAACAGACGGCTACGACTCAAACCGTAGAAGGGAACTCGGACAAAGTAATCAATCCATCATGGACAAACTACTCAGGCCCGCCTGTCTTGACCTGGACCCGAATTCACCTACAACTGCTAAGTTATGGAAACACTGGTATCGTACCTTCAGCAACTTCCTCAGGGTGTGTGGTGAAAATGTTCCTGATAAATTAGAGATACTTGCCAATTATGTATCTCTTCATGTGTTTGACTATATCGAAGACTGTGTAGACTATGAGTCCGCTATCCTAATATTACAGCGACTATATGTTAAGGCCCCAAACGAAATTTTTGCTCGGCATCTACTGGCCACAACTCGACAAAAACCCAGGGAATCACTTGACGAATTCCTTCAAAAGCTCAGCAAGGATTGTAATCTTAAAGCTGTCACAGCTGAGCAGTACCAGGAGGAGTTAATTCGTGGTTCCTTTATTAATGGGATTGCGTCTCCCTTCATACGCCAGCGTCTGTTGGAGAATAAAACCCTCGAGTTACAGGCTGCCTATGACCAGGCATGTTCTCTGGACTTAGCAAAGAGGAATGCAGATACCTATCTTTTACCACGTGCACGGGCTGCTGCTATCACTTTTAGTGACTCCTTCGATAGGCCTCGGGTGGAAGCCCTCACCGATGACAACCCTACCCGAGAAGCATTCACTGATGACGACCCTGCCCTAGCAGCATCTTGGCAATCTGGAAGGAAGTGTTTCGTCTGTGGAGGTGCATTCCACCATAGGAAATTTTGTTCTGCTCATAACGCAACCTGCAATCATTGCAGTAAGAAAGGCCACTTTTCTAAGGTATACCGGTCGAGAGCCCGTTAGTTTTGCAGCTATCTATAAAACTGCTCCTCTCCCAAGAACCACTACTAAGGTTACAGCTGTCAAGGGTAAAACTGCTCCTCCTCCCATCACAGCTGTTTTCCCCCAAAGTCTGTCCCATGCAGCCACGAAGGTTTCGGTAAATGGACACATTTTGAGTGCACTAATCGACTCATGCAGCTGACAGCTTCATTAGTGAGCGGGCTGTCAGTAAGTTAAAACTGCGTATTTACCCCTCGGACAGGGAAATTTCAATGGCTCTGACAACACTGACCACCAATTCTTCCGGCTCGGGGTGCTCAAAAACCTATGCAGTGATGTGCTCCTGGGGCAGGATTTCCAGAAACAACACAAGACTCACTTTCGAGTTTGGAGGGTCAAAGCCGGAGTTTACTATTTCCAAGGTATTTTCAACTTTTGATTTAAAGAGCGCATACCATCAAGTACCGTTAAAGGACTCTGACAAAAAGTATACAGCCTTTGAGGCCAATGGTCAGTTTTACCAGTTTTGTCGCCTTCCATTTGGGGTCACCAATGGGGTGGCCGTCTTTCAACGGGCAATGGATAGCCTAGTCAAACAGGAGAACTTAACAGACACTTTTCCATATCTAGATAATATCACCATTGCTGGTCATGACCAGAAGGAGCAGGATGCCAACCTCCAGAAATTTTCTGACGTTCTCCGTTGTCGCAACTTAACCTTAAATGTGTCCAAATCTGTGAAATCAGTACCATCAGTCAACATCCTTGGCTACTGGTGTCATCAAACCGGATCCGGAGCAACTTTGTCCACTTCAGGAGCTCCCTCCCCCTACGAATCTCGGCTCTCTTCGTCGGGCACTCGGCATGTTCGCCTATTATGCAAAATGGATACCCCACTTCTCCGACAAGGTCCAGCCCCTGCTTCACGCGAAGTCATTTCCATTGGAGGCAACAGCTATTTCAGCTTTCAACCTCCAGCGACAACTGGAAAAAGCCACACTTCATTCCATCGATGAAAATCTCCCTTTCATGGTCGAGTGCAATGCATCGGAGGTGGCGATCTCAGCTACCTTGAATCAAGGTGGTCGACCCGTTGCATTTCTGTCCAGAACTTTGCAGGGTAGCGAGCTCCATTACCCTCCTGTCAAGAAGGAGGCTACGGCTATCATCGAAGCGGTACGTAAATGGAGTCATTTTCTCGCTCGTCGCCATTTCACGCTTATAACCAATCAGCGCTCCGTGACCTTTATGCTGGATAACCGTAAACGCACTAAGATCAAGAATAACAAAATACAACTCTGGAGGATGGAATTGGCCGCCTTTGGCTACACCATACAGTATCGACCCGGCAAAGAGAATGTAGTCCCGGATACCCTCACGCGTGCATTCTGCTCTTCTGTGTCAACTTCGACTCTTGCGGATCTTCATACGACTTGTGCCATCCTGGCGTTACCCGTATGTTGCACTTTGTGCGATCTAAAAATCTCTCATTTTCTACAGAAGATGCGAAAAGATCATGCTCCACCTGTAGAATTTGTGCGGCATTAAAACCGCAATTCTTCCGTCCATCGGATGGCTCGCTCATACACGCTATGCAGCGATTCAGCATTGACTTTAAAGAGCCATTGCCTTCCTCAACGCGAAACACCTACTTGCTTACTATGGTGGACGAATATTCACGCTTTCCCTTTGCTTTCCCCTGTCCCAATATGCTTACTTCCACAGTGATCAAATGCCTCGATCAAGTCTTTTCCCTTTGCGGTACGGCCAATTTCATCCACTCTGATCGGGGTCCCTTCTTCATGTCAAGCGAACTCAAAAGTTAGCTTTCCCAACGGGGAATCGCCACAAGTAAAACGACACCGTATCATCCCATCGGTAATGGACAGGTTGAGAGATACAACGCTATCATTTGGAACGCTGTTCGTCTTGCACTGAGGTCACGCAACCTACCAGACCAGCAGTGGGAAACTATGCTTCCTGACGCGTTGCATTCCATCAGGTCTATTCTTTCTACGTCCACCAATGTCACGCCTCACGAGCAATTCTTCAGGTTCCAGCGTCGCTCCACTCGTGGGACCGTCCCTACCGTCATGGTTGGCAGCTCCCGGCCCCGTGCTGCTCCGAAGATTCATCCGATCTTCCAAAAACGATCCCCATGTCGACGAGGTGGAACTAACGGACATTAATCCCACTTACACGCACGTGCAGTACCCTGATGGCTGGGAGTCCACCGTTTCACTCCGAGATCTGGCTCCCTGTCCAACCAGTCCCACGGACCCAACTGATAGAGGGACCCATAGTAATGATGCCGACACTCTGCGCTCCTTTGAGGATGACACCCTACCTGGGACATCAAGGGATCTGCCGGCTACTCCACTGGATCAACTCTGGGAGCCGAGCGCTTCCCATGGGATAGCCACCTGAAGTCAGGACGCCGGTCAATCCCCGGCTACCAACCAAGATGACACCAGCTCTGCGCCTGTTGGGACCCGCACCCGGAGTCACGATCTCCCCAGTCTTCCGCAGGTCGATCAAGGCGACACGGGTCCCGTCGATCTACCCGTACGGACCAAGACATGGTCCGAGGAGACGTGCCTACCAGCCACAAGCGAAGATCTAAAAGACTGCGGCTATTCGTGGTCCGCCTAATCCACTAGAAGGAAGTCGTCGGACTTCCAAAACTTTCAGGCCGTCAAAGGAGTATAAATACTCTGGCGTGGGCCCAGCTTGCTCAGGATGTTTCTGGAACCAGGAACTAGTGATTGTTCTGAAAGTTGATTAAAGCCTTGTTTTACATGTGAGAGAGAGAGAGAAAGAGAGAGAGATTGCCACAGTGACAGTCACGTAGGATGCCGTTTGTGACTTTGATGAGAGCCGTTTCGGAAATATGGCAGGCGCGGAAACCTGATTGGAGGGACTGAAACATGAATCTCCGGGAAAGATGGGCACGGATTTGGGAGTCGGCAACACCTTCTCAAGGAAAATTCGGGATGGGCAATAAATGCAATAAAAACGCCCACATCCCATAAACGAATTTAAAAAAACACGTTCAAGAACTTTGGAGCGGAAAGGGAGGTTGGGGATGGGGCGGTAGTTCGCAAGGACGGAGGGGTCCTGGATTTTTTTTGAGAGGGGGTGATGATGGCAGATTTGAAGAGCAGGGAGATAGTACTGGAGGAGAGGGAACCGTTAACAATAGCAGCGAACATGGGGGCCAGGAAGGGAAGTTGGGTGGTCAGCCATTTAGTGGGAATAGGGTCGAGGGAGCAGGAGGTGGGTCTGAGTCATAACGGCACAGAAGGAGGCCATTCAGCCCATCGAGTCCGTGCCACGGACAAGATGAGCTCGGAGAGGGCATGAGGGGAGATAGGAAACTAGAAAAAGATGTGAGTTCAGGGCTAGGGCAGAGGGGAAGTTTGGTTTGGTGAGCTAGTGGAAGGGAAGGAAGTGGCAGAGGCAGCTGAACAGATGGTCTCAATCTTAGTGACAAAGAAGTCCATGAGCTCCTCACACTTTTTGTTGGAAGTGAGGGTGGAGGAGGCAGGAGAGAGAGAGAGGTTTAAGAAGATGGTTTGTAGTGGAGAAGAGAAGCTGGGCATTATCTTTGCATCCCAGGATGTTCTCGGAATAGTGAGCAGTTTTGGCGGAGGAGAGCGGGACCCGATAGTGCTTTATGTGGTTCAGCCACATCTGGCGATGAATGGCTAAACCAGTTGTCCGCCATAAACATTCAAGTCTGCGTCCCTCGGGCTTAAGAGGGTGGAGATGGGGGCCGTACTAGGGGGGGGAACGGCCAGGGTGAGAGAGCGTAATGGTTTGAATGGCGACAATGGCATCAAAAGTGGAGCTGGGTGTGAGATTCAGCAGATCGGAAGCTGCAGAGAGGTTGCGGAGTAGGGCCAAAGGCTAGGCTGTTGTGAATTTGAAAGTGCAGTTGGAAGTGTCTTTGGGGAGAGTTTTTCCAGGGGCGCAGACAGAAGATAGTGGGGTTGGGAGGGTGAAGGGGGAATGTGGATGGAGAATGATACAAGGAAGTGATCAGAGATGGTCTTATTCTAAGTTAGTGTGGGAATCAGAACAAAGCCACAGCCTTTGGACCCAGAGGCATTAAGAGTGCTACTAACTGAGCCAAGCTGCTATTTGGTTGAGGTGGCCCGAGGGAGCAAAAGTCAGTGATGACACAGCAGACTGACTGCCAATGAGCATATCTGGACATTTTAAGTAAGGAACACAATGTACGACACCTACAGTGTCAGCTGTGGCTCAGTGGTTAGCACTCTTGCCCGAGTCAGAAGGTAGTGGGTTCAAATCCCCCACTTCAGTGCAGTACTGAGTGAGGGCCGCACTGTCGGAGGGGCAGTACTGAGTGAGGGCCGCACTGTCAGAGGGGCAGTACCGAGGGAGCGCCGCACTGTCGGAGGGTCAGTACTGAGGGAGGGCCGCACTGTCAGAGGGGCAGTACCGAGGGAGCGCCGCACTGTCGGAGGGTCAGTACCGAGGGAGCGCCGCACTGTCGGAGGGTCAGTACTGAGGGAGCGCCGCACTGTCGGAGGGGGCAGTACCGAGGGAGCGCCGCACTGTCGGAGGGGCAGTACCGAGGGAGCGCCGCACTGTCGGAGGGGCAGTACCGAGGGAGCGCCGCACTGTCGGAGGGGCAGTACTGAGGGAGCGCCGCACTGTCGGAGGGGCAGTACTGAGGGAGCGCCGCACTGTCGGAGGGGCAGTACTGAGGGAGCGCCGCACTGTCGGACGGGCAGTACTGAGGGAGCGCCGCACTGTCGGACGGGCAGTACTGAGGGAGCGCCGCACTGTCGGACGGGCAGTACTGAGGGAGCGCCGCACTGTCGGACGGGCAGTACTGAGGGAGCGCCGCACTGTTGGAAATGCCATCTTTCGGGTGAGTAATTAAACCAAAGGTCCCATCTGCCCTCTTGGGTGGACCTACAAGATTCCATGGCACTATTTTCAAAGAATAGCAAAAGAGTTCTCCCAGTATCCTGGTCAATATTTATCCCTCAACCAACAATACTAAAACAGATTATCTGGTCATTATCACATAACTGTGGGAGCTTGCTGTGCACGGTTTCTTATATTACAACAGTGACCACACTTCAAAAGCATTTAATTGGCTGTAAATCACTTTGGGACATCCAGAGGTCATGAAAGGCACTGTATAAATGCAAGTTTGTTCTTTCTTCTTGCTTAGTGCCTTGAAATGCACTAGACTACACGCTGGTAGTGCAGTGATCATGCTGAATACGGCTCAGTCTGCGTTATCCCGTTTCTGCACATGATCTGATCTGCAGCGTAACCAGGATTTCTACATAAGAAATAGGAGCAGGAGTAGGCCATACGGCCCCTCGAGCCTGCTCCACCATTCAATAAGATCAGGGTAGTCTGCAACCACAACTCCACTTACCGCCTGATCCCCATATCCCTTAATTCCTCTGGAGTCCATAAATCTATCGATCTCAGCCTTGAACATACTCAAAAACTGAACATACACAACCCTCTCGGGCAGAAAATTCCAAAGATTCACAACCCTCAGTGAACAAAATTCCTCCTCATCTCAGTCTTAAAAGGCCGAGCCCTTATCCTGAGACTATGACCCCTGGTTCTGGACTCTCCAGCCAGGGGAAACCGCCTCTCAGCATCTACCCTGTCAATCCACCCTCAGAATCTTATATGTTTTAATAAGATCACCTCTCATTCTTCTAAACTCCAGAGAGTATAGGCCCACTCTACACAATCTCTCTCTACCGCTGTATGTTATTGGAATCTATGTTTACTGAGAAACAACCAACCTCAGCTTGCAATTTTCTTGCATCTGTTCTTTCCCTCCCCACAGTATTGCTCAACCCCCCGTCCTTTATCCCCTCCTCTCTGGAAGGCATCAGGCTCCCTGCCGGGGTCACAGAAACAGGCCGCTCGGCCCAACCAGTCTCTGTTTATCCTCCACACGAACAGTCGTCCTCAGCCTGCCCTGTCCCCATAATCTCCATAACCCCCTTCAACCACACATCCAACCCATTCTTAACTGTTGCCATTGTTGCTGCGATCCCCAGAATCCTCTGGCACCTCGTGTCTGAACCTGGACACTGACTATTCAACAACTTGCATTTATATAGCACCTTTAATGTAGTAAAACGTCCCAAGGCGCTCCACAGGAGTGATTATCAAACAAAATCTGACACCAAACCACAGAGATATTAGGGCAGGTGACCAAAAGCTTGGTCAAAGAGGTCGGTTTTAAGGAGTGTTTTAAAGGAGAGAGGTGGAGAGACGGAGAGGTTTAGGGAGAGAATTCCCGAGCTTGGAGCCCAGGCAGCTGAAGGCACAGCCACCAATGGTGGAGCGATGAAAATCAGAGTTGCACAAGAGGCCAGAATTGGAGGAGCGCAGAGATCGCGGAGGGTAGTTGGGGCTGGAGGGGGTTACAGAGATAGGGAGCGGCGAGGCCATGGAGTGATTTGAAAACAAGGATGAGAATTTATTTTTTTAAATCGAGTCGTTGCTTAATCGGGAGCCATGGGGTGATGGGTGAACAGGACTTGGTGCGAGTTAGGACACGGGGCAGCGAGCCCAGGGGTGATGGGTGAACATGACTTGGTGCGAGTTAGGACACGGGGCAGCGAGCCCAGGGGTGATGGGTGAACAGGACTCGGTGCGAGTTAGGACACGGGGCAGCGAGCCCAGGGGTGATGGGTGAACGGGACTGGGTGTGAGTTAGGACACGGGGCAGTGAGCACAGGGGGTGATGGGTGAACGGGACTGGGTGTGAGTTAGGACACGGGGCAGTGAGCACAGGGGGTGATGGGTGAACAGGACTTGGTGCGAGTTAGGACACGGGGCAGCGAGCCCAGGGGTGATGGGTGAACGGGACTGGGTGTGAGTTAGGACACGGGGCAGTGAGCACAGGGGGTGATGGGTGAACAGGACTTGGTGCGAGTTAGGACACGGGGCAGCGAGCCCAGGGGTGATGGGTGAACAGGACTTGGTGCGAGTTAGGACACGGGGCAGTGAGCACAGGGGGTGATGGGTGAACGGGACTGGGTGTGAGTTAGGACACGGGGCAGTGAGCACAGGGGGCGATGGGTGAACGGGACTGGGTGTGAGTTAGGACACGGGGCAGCGAGCACAGGGGGTGATGGGTGAACGGGACTGGGTGTGAGTTAGGACACGGGGCAGTGAGCACAGGGGGTGATGGGTGAACAGGACTTGGTGCGAGTTAGGACACGGGGCAGCGAGCCCAGGGGTGATGGGTGAACAGGACTTGGTGCGAGTTAGGACACGGGCAGAGTTTTGGACGAGCTCAAGTTTATGGAAGACGGGAGACCGGCCAGGAGTGCGCTGGAATAGTTGAGTCTGGAGGTGACAAAGGCAGGGATGAAGGTTTCATCAGACGATAAGCTGAGGCAGAGTCAAGCAAAGTTACAGAGGTGGAAACAGGCGGGCTTCGTGATAGCGCAGATATGTGGCCGGAAGTTCACCGGGGGGGGTGGGGGGGGGGATCCAATTACACCGAATTTATAGCACAAACAGGCTAGTCGGCCTAACTGGTCCATGCCAATGTTTATGCACCACACGAGCCTCCTCCCCCTTTACTTCATCTAACCCTATCAGCATATCAATTACACCAAGGCCTAATGTAGGGCCCCTTACATTTGCCCCAGCCAAGAGCAGCTAGATGAGAAAATCGAGCCCGGGTTTATACAGCAGACAGTACGCTTATCAACTGAGCCCCTCAGTGCATCGCCCAAGCTGCTGGAAGGGAAGAGAGCCACTCCAGTTTGCAATGTTCAAATTTTTTTCTCTGCTCTTCCCAATAGTTTACAAGAAATTGAAAACCACATGAACTCCGTAAAATTCAACTGCAAAAAATCGGTAGATTTGGGCTTTGTGTAACCAGGTTACGCTGACAGCAATTTCATTAAGCTTTTATTACATTGCAATAAAGTGTAAGTGTTATTGCTTAATAAAAAGCCCGGGTGTTTGCGTTCCAGCCTTCTGGTGCCTTTATTGCTAAGGAGTCAGAGACTAGCGTGAGCCCGGCCCAGAAAATCAAAGCTGCCTGGCAAATCTTAAAAAAGAAAGGCAGACTTACATTTCTATAGCGCCTTTCATGACCTCCAGACGTCACAAAGCACTTTACAGCCAATGAAGTACATTTGAAGTTTAGTCACTGTTGTAATGTAGGAAACGCGGCAGCCAACAGCAAGGTCCCACAAACAGCAATGTGATAATGACCAGATAATCTGTTTCAGTGATGCTGGTTGAGGGATAAAACTTAGCCGGGACACCGGGGAGAACTCCCCTGCTCTTCTTCAAAATAGTCCCTTCCCCCCTCAGTACTGCGTCAGGCAATACATGTACCGATTATATCTGGTACAATAGCAAAATACAGCGGATGCTGGAAATCCGGAATAACAACAGAAAATGCTGGAAAAACTCAGCAGGCCAGGCAACATCCGTGGAGAGAGAAACAGAGTCGACGTTTCAGGTCGAAACCCTTCGTCAGGACTCCAATTATATCTCTCATGCAGCCATCGTGCTCGAGGCCCTTGGTGTCTGAGCTTTAATAGGGATGAAGAACTCAGAAACTGCAGACAGTTTATCAACAGTCTACTCATAACACAGTCACTTCATTTCAAATGATCCGATCATTGATGTTTGTTTTTAGCACTAAATCTCCACTTTGCTGTGTTATTTACGTTGTTGATTCAAATTATGGGATTATTCAAATTTTTGTTGGTACAAAAAATGACTTGGAATGATTATGATCAGACTTCGGAATGCACTGAATCAACCTCTGGGGCTCCTGGCTTAAAAACCAGGCCGTGAAAGTTAAAACCTGGTAAATTTTACATTTAAAAATATGCAATCCAAGAAATGATTTCAAGGCTGTGATTTACTCAAGAGTTCAGATTAACAGTTCTAAATCACTCAAATGGTTTGCAAACCTCTCCCACCCCATTAGATTCTAGCCCGTAACTCATCCACTATTCCGCATGTAGGACATCAAAGCAATATTATCCTTTAAAAGTTATTTTCTCACAGTTGTTAAGTATAGAGCACAGGTTAGAAACAGAGTAAATCTCCCTCTACACTGTCCCATCAAACACTCCCAGGGCAGGTACAGCACGGGTTAGATACAGAGTAAAGCTCCCTCTACACTGTCCCATCAAACACTCCCAGGGCAGGTACAGCACGGGTTAGATACAGAGTAAAGCTCCCTCTACACTGTCCCATCAAACACTCCCAGGGCAGGTACAGCACGGGTTAGAAACAGAGTAAATCTCCCTCTACACCGTCCCATCAAACACTCCCAGGGCAGGTACAGCACGGGTTAGATACAGAGTAAAGCTCCCTCTACACCATCCCATCAAACACGCCCAGGGCAGGTACAGCACGGGTTAGATACAGAGTAAAGCTCCCTCTACACTGTCCCATCAAACACTCCCAGGGCAGGTACAGCACGGGTTAGATACAGAGTAAAGCTCCCTCTACACTGTCCCATCAAACACTCCCAGGGCAGGTACAGCACGGGTTAGATACAGAGTAAAGCCCCCTCTACATGTCCCAAACTCTCCTCCTGATAGAATCAAAGGCATTTGAATTAAGCAGTGTAAATAACACAAAATAGTGGGAATTTAGTGCTTAAAAGATGAAATTATCTCAAACGGCATCAGCCAGGGCTCAGTGGGTCACACTCTCGACTTGGTCGAGGGTTCAAGCCCCACTCCAGACATAAACACATAATCTAGGCTGACATTTCAGTGCAGTACGGAGGGAGTGCTGCACTGTCAGAGGTGCCATCTATCAGGCGAGACATTCAACCAAGGCCACATCTGCCCTCTCAGGTGGACCAAAAAGGCACTATTCAAAGAAGAGCAGGGAAGTTCTCCCCGGTGTCCTGGGACAATACTTATCCCTCAACCAACATCATTAATTATCTCATTACTGTTTATGGGATCTTGCTCTGCGCAAATTGGATGCCACATTTCAACAGTGACTACACTTCAACAGTACTTCATTGGCTGTAAAGTTGGGATGGCCTTAGGTCATGGAAGGTGCTAGAGAAATGCAAGTTTTCTTCCTTTTTGAATTAAGTGATTTTGAATTAAGAATAGACTATATTTCACCAAATTCAACATGCCCAGGAACAGCCTACCATGTTATAACAGGCCATATTTTGCAACGCCTACGGGTGCGTACGAGCCCGTAGGGGCCGCGCTAGTTCCGGGTTTAAGCAGGCGAAGCACATGCGCTAAAACCCGGAACTTGTGATCTGTCAAGAATCCTTGACAGATCCTCCGCATCCCTGGGAAAGGGGCCTCTGCGGGTGGAGAGTTGTGCTATTTGCCCAACTTCCGCCCACTGAATGCCCGTGAAATTCTTACGCCTGGTAAAAGCAGGCGTAAAACCTAGAAACATAGGAACAGGAGCGGGCCATTCGGCCCTTCGAGCCTGCTCCGCCATTCAATATGATCATGGCTGATCCTCTATCTCAATACCATATTCCCGCTCTCTCCCCATACCCCTTGATGCCTTTTGTGTCTAGCAATCTATCTATCTCCTTCTTAAATATATTCAGTGACTTGGCCTCCACAGCCCTCTGGGGTAGAGAAGTCCACAGGTTCACCACCCTCTGAGTGAAGAAATTTCTCCTCATCTCAGTCCTAAATGTCCTACCCCATATCCTGAGACTGTGACCCCTCGTTCTAGACCCCCCAGCCAAGGGAAACATCCTCCCTGCATCCAGTCTGTCTCGCCCTGTCAGAATTTTATATGTTTCAATGAGATCCCCTCTCATTCTTCTAAACTCTAGTGAATACAGGCCTAGTCAACCCAATCTCTCCTCATACGACAGTCCTGCCACCCCGGGAATCAGTCTGGTGAACCTTCGCTGCACTCCCTCTATGGCAAGTATATCCTTTCTTAGGTAAGGCCTGCTTTTACCAGCATAAGAGCTTCAAAAAAAATAGAAAAATAAAATGTTATCACTCATGTTGACTGAGGGATAAATATTGGCCCAGGACACCGGGGTGAACTCCCCTGCTCTTCAAAATAGTGCCAGGGAGTTGAAGACCTTTAATCAGTTGACACTTCAATATCTTTTCTCTACATAATAAAAGTAAAAACCCTAGGTTCCTGCCAAGTTTTTTAAAAATCAATCGTTTCAGTAACTAGCTCCACCAGTGAACACAGATGCACAGAGACCAGGACACTCCCAAGCTTCCTCACTGGCCAGTGTTGAGTTAGGTGATGTCAGCCAGGTAGACAGTTAGTCTCAGTACCCCAGACAAGAGGGGTGGGTGGGGCGGACGGAGAAAATAAAATTCTGCCTCGGCTTCCCAGGACTGCCCGACCCCAGCTGATGTGTCCATTTGTAGGTTACAGGATCATGTCACAGCCCCTTTCGCTCTCCCTCTCCCTTCCCCCCTCCCCAATACCCGAGAGATGGTTAAACCCCCCACAAGAAAAATGACAGGAATAACCTACAATCAGTAGTATGACGAGGCCAGGCCACAAGGCATCGTTAACTGGACACTCAGCCTCGCACACCTGAAAGTTAGAACATGATATGAGTACAAGGCCAGCTCTGTGAAAAGTGTGATCTGACTGCAGTAAACAAATCCCACTCCCATCTCCCAGCAATTTATTGTGCTCTTCCCCTGCTTTCATAGAATCTTACAGCACAGGCCATTCAGCCCATCGTGCCTGTGCCGGCTCTTTGAAAGAGCTCTCCAATTAGTCCCACTCCCCTGCTCTTTCACCAGAGCCCTGCAAATTCCTCCTTTTCAAGTATTTATCCGATTCACTTTTGAAAGTTATTATTGAATCTGCTTCCACCACCCTTTCAGGCAGTGCATTCCAGATTATAACTCGCTACGTAACATTTTTTCCTCACCTCCTCTCGGTTCTTTTGCCAATTATCTTCAATCTGTGTCCTCTGGTCACCAGCCCTCCTGCCACTGGAAACAGTTTCTCCTTACTTGCTCTATCAAAACCCTTTATAATTTTTGAACACCTCTATTAAATCTCCCCTTAACCTTCTCAACTCTAGGGGAGAACAATCCCAGCTTCTCCAATCTTTCCACATACCTGAAGAACCTCTCCTGAAGTTGCTAGGGTATGGACCCGGACAAGAACATATGGTCATCGCATGCAACGCTCCCAACAAAACTCTGCCTGTAAAACGCTCGCATCGCTCCAATTCTCCTGCGTGTTTCTGAGACTCAGACTGTCTGGTGACTAAACCAGGTAAAAATCAACTCAGCGGACCAGTGACATTCAGTGTTGACGTTGTCACCAATAGTCCAGTCAGAAAGCTGACCTGCCCCACAAGTGTCACAATCGACAAAAGACGTTTATCACTGCTTGGGCAAGCGGTCGGCACTTGACCAGTCACACAACATCTCCAGGGCACTCGGAGCCTGTCCCCAGAACACCTGGGAATGCACCTGGTTCCCGACCTGACCTGACCTCCCCAGATCCCAAAATATAGGGCTCTTTCTCCACGAGGAAAACAGAGGACCCCGAGAGATGGAGATGTACAATCCACCAGCCAACGCTGTGAAGCAGCGTGCGATGATGCTGATGGGGCAGCAGACATCAGACGGTACTTTGCCCAAGTGACTATTCTTTGTAAGTTAGGGATGAGAAAAACAAATCTGTCCCAATTACAGCCCGTCTTCTCTTGTACCCAGCATACGAGCCTGATCAGGCGAGTGCGCGCAGGATTACATAGAATTTACAGCACAGAAACAGGCCACTCGGCCCAACTGGTCCATGCCAGTGTTTGTGTTCATATGCAGGCTCGAGGGGCCGAATGGCTTACTCCTGCTCCTATTTCTTATGTAAGCCTCCTCCCACCCTAACTCATCTCACCCCTCCTCCCACCCTAACTCATCTCACCCCTCCCCTCCCACCCCTAACTCATCTCACCCCTCCTCCACCCCTAACTCATCTCACCCCTCCTCCACCCATAACTCATCTCACCCCTCACTCATCGCACCCCTCCAACCCTCACTCATCTCACCCCTCCCCTCCAACCCTAACTCATCTCACCCCTCCTCCACCCCTAACTCATCTCACCCCTCCTCCACCCCTAACTCATCTCACCCCTCCTCCACCACTAACTCATCTCACCCCCCCTCCAACCCTAACTCATCTCACCCCCCCTCCAACCCTAACTCATCTCACCCCCCCTCCAACCCTAACTCATCTCACCCCTCCTCTCCCCCTAACTCATCTCACCCCTCCTCTCCCCCTAACACATCTCACCCCTCCTCTCCCTCTAACTCATCTCACCCCTCCTCCACCCCTCACTCATCTCACCCCTCCTCCACCCCTAACTCATCTCACCCCTCCTCCACCCCTAACTCATCTCACCCCTCCTCCACCACTAACTCATCTCACCCCCCCTCCAACCCTAACTCATCTCACCCCCCCTCCAACCCTAACTCATCTCACCCCCCCTCCAACCCTAACTCATCTCACCCCCCTCCACCCCTAACTCATCTCACCCCCCCTCCAACCCTAACTCATCTCACCCCCCCTCCAACCCTAACTCATCTCACCCCTCCTCTCCCCCTAACTCATCTCACCCCTCCTCTCCCTCTAACTCATCTCACCCCTCCTCTCCCCCTAACACATCTCACCCCTCCTCTCCCCCTAACTCATCTCACCCCTCCTCACCCCCTAACTCATCTCACCCCTCCTCCACCCCTAACTCATCTCACCCCTCCTCCACCCCTAACTCATCTCACCCCCCCTCCAACCCTAACTCATCTCACCCCCCCTCCAACCCTAACTCATCTCACCCCCCCTCCAACCCTAACTCATCTCACCCCCCCTCCAACCCTAACTCATCTCACCCCTCCTCCACCCCTAACTCATCTCACCCCCCTCCACCCCTAGCTCATCTCACCCCTCCTCCACCCCTAACTCATCTCACCCCCCTCCACCCCTAGCTCATCTCACCCCTCCTCCACCCCTAACTCATCTCACCCCCCCTCCAACCCTAACTCATCTTACCCTATCAGCAAATCCTTCTATTCCTTTCTCCCTTATGTACTTATCGAGCTTCTCCTATTCACCTCGACCACTCCCTGTGGTAGCGAGTTCCACATTCGAACCACTCTGAGTAAAGAAGTTTCTCCTGAATTCCCCATTGGATTTATTAGTGACTATATTTATGGCCCCTAGTTTTGGAATGTCCCACATGTGGAAACATCTCTACGTCTACCCTACTGAACCCCTTCATAATCTTAAAGACTTCTATCAGGTCACCCCTCAGCCTTCTCTTTCTAGAGAAAAGTGCCCCAGCCTGTTCAGTCAGGATGCATGACCATGAGTTCGGGATTGGGATGGGGTCCGGGAGGGCGTCTTCACTCCCATCAGGCCCCGCAATCCGATTATCATCCGGCATTAACGGGCACCGTCACCAGCAGAGGTCATGGGGAGCTCGATCGAGACGCAGGAACCCTGACTGACTCAGTACAACGGGCCCTTCAGGCAAAGGCGGCTCACTATACCAGAAGTGGGATTGACTGTAAAGGGCATCACAGCAAGCCTGACCCTGTGCTCACCGGACTTGTACTTCGTACAACAGGGAGTTGCTGGTTAGTGATCAGGAGAGCCTCAGGTGGAATATTTGGGACATCATACAGCAGATTTACCCAGAGAAGTGTTCACATCATCTTAATGAAGATTTATTGTCCTCGTCAGCCCCCAGTCCTAACCAGGGTGTGTTTAAATGGGGATTTTAAATTTACTCACGTTTTACTACTCCATGCTGAACTTTTATATGAATGCAAAGTTTGGCAAGGAAAAGATTTGTGAAGCAAGGGAAAGGAATAAAATGAATCAGCAGGATACAAGCACTGAGGAGTACCATGAGCCTCCAAACACATCAACTGAGAATAAAAACTCATTCCCAAATAGCCCATGTGATGCATTAGGCCAGGGAGAATTCAAAATAAATCAGGTGAGAATAAAATGAAATCAGAATGAGTTCCCACTCGATCGCTAAACCCTTGCTGGAAATCACAAGTCAAATGAGGACAGGATCAGACTTGTTGTGATGCCCGTCACAGTCGAATAGTGTGCACTCACAGTATAGGCTCGCCAGGAAGAACGGCCACGTCACCGAGGCACCGAAGGGCTACCAGTGCTTGTGGAACCGTATCCCAGAAGAGTCCGCATCTTCTGTTAGATCGGAGGGGGAGGAATTTTTTTTTTAATTCAAACTAAAAGCAAACTTTGCTGGATTAAAAAAAAATCTAACACCCGGTATCAGAATTTTCTTACAGAAGCACAAAATGCAATCCCCCCCAAAAAAATCAGAAATAGAGGGATTTCAGCTTTAAAATATTTTGCCATGATTTCCAATCGATAACACAAAACATTACTCAGAACACGTCAAGATATCGGAAACATCCCAAATTATCACAACGCTAACTTAATATATAGTTTAGTCAGGCAAATATTGAGGCTTAAATGTTTTACAGATTAGGAAACATTTTAAAATAGATTGCTAAATTATGAATGTAACTAGATAAGAGCAAATAAACTTTTAGGTTGCCCATCAATTTTTATATAGATCTAAAAAACTTATAATCTTTTAAATGCCTGCTTAAAGGAAAGATGCACTACAGCAATTTCTTATTTAGTAAAATTTTATACAAACCATCCCCCAACAAAAATCTGTATTTGCAATAATTTGAGCAAATTAAAATCTGAATTATTTGCAACCGGTGCACTAGCCAGGTACAAGCTCCAGCGTCACCTCTAGTGCAAATGTATTATTCCCCCCCCCTCTCCCAAATCCTTCAAGCAACAAGGGGACAGATGATTAAAGACACCCCCTCTCCATTCAATCAGTAAAGTCTCCCAGGGACAGACTTCTTACCCCATTCCCCCCTCAGACAGGTCAGAACAAAATATTTTTTTTAATATTACACTCTTTACAGCAAATACATTAATATTTAGACTGCAATTTAACTTCAAAATACATTAATAGTTCTACAAAAAATATTTTAAAAAACAAAAATTACATAAAAGAAAGTTGGGGGAAATTGCCCTTTGATTTCAATACATTGAAAAGTTCTAAAATAATTTAAAACTCCGACACCTTATG
>NC_140999.1:196202577-196276541 GCF_052327205.1 Somniosus microcephalus
TTTTCCCAGTGTGACTTCCTTGATGGTCATTGCAGTTCAGGACTGCTTCATATTGAAGTCACTGTCACAATTGAAGTCTGGGTGCCTTCCTGTGCAGGTGCAGCCACTGTCTAAGATCGAAGTAGAAGATCTGCTACGTAAAGGAGCGTATGGAGCCCTGATGGACGAGGAGGATGAAGGATCAAAGTTTTGTGAAGAGGACATTGATCAGATACTTCTTCGTCGAACTCGCACCATCACCATTGAATCGGAAGGGAAGGGTTCCACGTTCGCAAAGGTTCGTAGCAGCATTCTGTCACCGCTTTATGGGTCCCACTCCAAACATCGACCTGCTTTTCTCTCGCAGAGGGTGACTCAGCTGCTCATAATTTCCAGTGTTCCCTGTTCACAGCAGATTCTGCAGTTCGTGATTCGTAAGCTGGGCTGGAGTAGAATATTTTAACTGCTGCTATTCTTCGAAGAGGGAAGGGGAGATCAGAGCAGTCACAATAACCTGTTTGCTGTTGCATTGGACAATGGCTGTGAGCGCAATGTGGTACTGAACCATGCAGCACGATGTACTGAACCATGCAGCGCAATGGGGTACTGAACCATGCAGCGCAATGTGGTACTGAACCATACAGAACAGAAAGGTGCAGAGTTTGATTGCTCATATGTGCCAATCTCAACTGAGGTGCCTGAAGGAGCCATGGTTTCCCTCTGGCTTGTGCTTTGGGGTGGGAAATCAATGAGAGTTCTGGCTCCTGATCGCTTTTTTTTCGTTCCTGGGATGTGAGCATTACTGGCAAGGCCAGCATTTATTTCCCACCCCTAGTTGCCCTTGAGAAGGTGGTGGTGAGCCACCTTTTTGAACCGCTGCAGTCGGTGTGGTGAAGGTGCTCCCACGGTGCTATTAATGAGGGGGTTCCACGACTTTGACTCAGCTTTGATGAAGGAACGGCCAATCCAAGTCAGGATGGTGTGTGACTTGGAGGGGAACTTGGAGGTGGTGGTGTTCCCATGCGCCTGCTGCCCTTGTCCTTCTAGTGATAGAGGTCGCGGTATTGGGAGGTGCTACCGAAGAAGCCTTGGCGAGTTGCTGCAGTGCATCTTGTAGATGGTACACACTGCAGCCACGGTGCGCCGCTATCCCGTGACCTGTGCTGAAAAGTGTCCTGGTGTGGGCATTGAATGGGTGGCCTCAGTTGCTCTGTTCCCCCTTTCACTCTCCCTCTCCCCATCATTGAATGTGCCGCCAACATTCACTGTGAAATCTTGTTGCCTCATCCATAAGGATTACCCACTTAGGTGAACCCCAGAGACATTCGGGAGGAATCCGACCACAGCAGTGGTGAACTATAGAATTTACAGCACCCAAGGAGGCCATTCATCCCATCGTGTCTGTGCCGGCTCTTTGGAGCAATCCCAAACTAATCCCACTGCTCTGCTCTCTCCCAATAACCCTGTATCAATCCCAAACTAATCCCACTGCTCTCTCCCAATAACCCTGTATCAATCCCAAACTAATCCCACTGCTCTGCTCTCTCCCAATAACCCTGTATCAATCCCAAACTAATCCCACTGCTCTGTTCCCTCCTAATAACCTTATATCAATCCCCAAACTAATCCCACTGCTCTGTTCCCTCCTAATAACCTTATATCAATCCCCAAACTAATCCCACTGCTCCGTGTTCTCCCAATAACCCTGTATCAATCCCCAAACTAATCTCGCTGCTGTGCTCTCTCCCAATAACCCTGTTGGGTGGGGTGGGCGATTGGGCAGATGCATGGCAAATGCAGTATAATGAGGATAAACGCGAGGTTATCCACTTTGGTGGCAAAAACAGGAAGACAGATTATTATCTGAACGGCAATAGATTGGGAAAAGGGGAAGTGCAACGAGACCTGGGTGTCCTTGTGCACCAGTCGCTGAAGGTAAGCATGCAGTTGCAGCAGGCGGTTAAGAAGGCAAATGGTATGTTGGCCTTCATAGCGAGAGGATTCGAGTACAGGAGCAAGGCTGTCTTGCTGCAGTTGTACAGGGCCTTGGTGAGACCACACCTTGAGTATTGTGTGCAGTTTTGGTCACCTTACCTGAGGAAGGATGTTCTTGCCATGGAGAGAGTGCAGCGAAGATTCACCAGGCTGACACCTGGGATGGCAGGAATGACGTATGAGGAGAGATTGTGTCGATTGGGCTTGTACTCGCTAGAGTTTAGAAGAATGAGAGGGGATCTCATTGAAACTTATAAAATTCTAACAGGACTAGACAGACTAGATGCAGGAAGGATGTTCCTGATGGCGGGAGAGTCCAGAACCAGGGGTCACAACCTAAGGATAAGGGGTAAGCCATTTAGGACAGAGATGAGGAGGAATTTCTTCACCCAGAGAGTGGTGAACCTGTGGAATTCTCTACCACAGAAGGCAGTAGAGGCCAATTCATTAAATATATTCAAGAAGGAGTTGGATATATTTCTTAAAGCTCAAGGGATCAAGGGATATGGGGAGAAAGCAGGGACAGGGTACTGAATTTGGATGATCAGCCATGATCTCATTAAATGGTGGAGCAGGCTCGAGGGGCCGAATGGCCTACTCCTCCTATCTATGTTTCTAAACTAATCCCACTGCTCCATTCTCTCCCCATAGTCCTGTGTCTTCCTCTGCTTCAAATATTTATCCACTTTCCTTGACAAGATGCAGTGGTCTCTACCTCAACCCCTTCCTGTGGCAAACCATTCCCTGCTCCAACAACCTCTAATGACATTTCTCCGAACCCATCTTCTCACTCTGACTGATTTTAAATTGTTGACTTCTCGTCACTGATTCCCCGACTAGAGGAAGTAGTCTTTTTTTGCCATTGCCACGAGGAGAGGAGGAGCACTGGAAGGAATAAATTAATTTTAAAAACTTGGTTCACCACCTCCATTTAATTAACACATTAGAGAGTCTTAACCATGTAGTTTGAGGCTCGACTACTCAAATGCAGTGACCATTTCTCCCTTTGCGGGGGGTGGCGGGGGGGGGGGGGGGAAGGAGAGAAGAGAGTGTTCCTCAGAGTCCTGCTCATAGAGTCCCCCTGAATGTGAGGCCACATGGCACTACAGACCTTGCCAGTCTAGCCTCAGTCCCTGTTCCTGTGTATCATGAGTTAATCTGGGATCACTGGGATCACCATCATGTTGGGCGGTTAGTCTTGGTTCCCTCTGTGCCTCAGGAAGTTAGGTCAGAAGGTTCTCGAAGTACTAATTCTACATCGGCCTGAGCTCAATGCGTTCATTCAGGCCTGTTTTCAGCATGCTGTTAAACACATTCACCTTCAGACACCATAGCATGATCCGAGCATGTTGTGCTACTTAATTCAGTTCTTCTCAGACCTCCCTTTGTAAGCCCAGGACTGTGTCCTGGCTGAGTAATTTTAATATCATTTACAGATCTTTTTTATATCTGTTAGTCACTTGAGGCATTTACAGCTTCATTACAAAGACCTGTCGTTTTTAACACCTCTGGAACTCTGCTGTGATTTGTTTCTGCTCCAGGCCAGTTTCGTGGCTTCAGGGAATAGAACTGACATCTCCTTAGACGACCCCAACTTCTGGCAGAAATGGGCCAAAATTGCAGAGCTGGATATAGAGTCGAAAAATGGAAAAGTAAGTGGCTTCATCGGTGCTTTTCTTGGACAAGGGTTCGCACGTGTCATAATTTCAGAAAACATTAAAAATGGGACAGTCGTGGCTCTAGAAATGGTCACTGTGCTATATGGCCTGGTTGTTGCTGACCTCCGACCTATTGGCTCACCTGCGGTCCCTATACTGGACCAGCCCCTCTGGTTAAAACTATTCAACATGGGTTTTTTCATCCCTGTCTCTTGGTCTCGCTTTAAACCGTGTACCAGCTGATGCAGAAGGCAGATCTCTGCCAATGCAGCTCTGGTCTCCGCCCAGCACGTGTCTCCACGATATGGCAGAGATCAGGAACTTGGCCGGACAGGGTATCACGGATGTGACATTTCAATTAATCTACATTACTGTCAAACAGTTGGGTAAATTATAGCGTGCACGTGTTTGTATGTGTCTGTCTGTATATTTCTATATAATATATTGAAAATATATTGTCTTGTGTGCACTTCCAGTGCCTCCACTTTCAGGACGGTATATTTACAGCGTGACGTGTTTACAGGCAGTTTCCAGAATAAATGTTGACATAGGAATTCATAATGGAAATATAAAAATAAGGACAGAATGTATGACTTTTAAATGGGGACTGAATTGCATCGGTGCTCCCCAGTCCGATTGTCACCCGCTCCCTAACCCCACTTTCCCTGAAGACTACACTTAGTCCTGACTTCCTGTGTGTAACACCACTAGAGATACTTATATTTTAATAAGTGGATGCACAGGACTGTGTGCTTCGAATCGGTGTGGCTCTGGTATGGTTGGTTTGCATCCTTGAAGCGAAATGTTAAACCAGTGCCCCATTTATCTGTTCAGGTGGGTATTAAAGATCTAGGCCTAGAAATTCAGTTGCTTGCGCCAGCCGGTAGCGCCTTAGGAGGAGGAGATGTTGGGCGCTAGGCGGCTAGCGGCCGGGCGCAGCGTGATCTGCGCCTCTCCCCAACTTCACTCAAGATTTAGCGGCGGCGCAAAGTCTTTGCGCGCGCTCAGCTGCGCGCGCAGATCCTGACGCCATTTCCTCATGCAACGCCCTTTGTGCGCCCCAAACCGGAAATTCAGTGGCGACGCCCTATTGTGCGCCTGGCGCCCCTAGCGACTGGTAGAGGGGAACGGTTCTCAGTCGATGCGGGGCGCGGGGGGTGCAAATTTAAGGTCACACCTCCTGCAGTAGAAAAGGCTGCCATTTTGCAGCACTCCTTTTTGAGAGACGGATCTTTGCAGAGAGACAAAGGCTTTGGCTCAACACTCGGACAGGTACTTGTGGCTTCAGGCCACAGCTTTCCACTTGTCTTTGCCTTCAGTGTCATATCATTGTTTGCAAACATATAATGGGGGCTGCAATGGGTGCAAACGCTGGCCTTCTCCATTGCCCTGGACGTTGCACAGATGAAGCAGAAGTGGTCAGGCCTAGCTTCAGGGCTGCAGTGTGCAGGGCGTGGCAGGCAAACAAATCCACCCTCCCCCTTTAAGAGCTGACCGGCGCCAGAGTGTCTGCCGTCAATCAGCAACTCGCCGCACCTGCGCTGCGCCCGCCCTCGGGGGTATCGCCCCGGACCGCCGGCTTAGCGCCTAATGATAGTCGTGCATCGCCTGTTTTAGCGCAGCAGCAACCTCTTGGGGCGATGCGACTGAATATCGGCGAAGGTGGCGCGAACTTTAGCGGCCGCCCGACTTTAGCGCCCCGAACGTGGCTATACTGAATTTCTAGGCCCTAGTGTCTCTACTGGCAGGAAAGGAGAGAGTTACATTTCTCCCTCAACCAGTTCACTAAAAAACTGCTCAATCATCTGCGGGACACCGCTCGGACAGAATTGTTACCGAATTTTCCTACATAAGCTGAAACAGAGGAAAGAGGGAGGGGCAGGGAGTGCCTGAGAACAAGCGGCTAAAAGCTCTCCCACGAGTGGTGGGTGGAGAGAGGGTCACAAGACTCGAAGGTGCGGAGGGAGAGAAAGTCTGGAGGATGTTGCCGCGGTCGGGTGGCGCAAGGTAATGGGAGGCATCGGAAGAGGAGGATTTTCAATTTAACGTGTTGGAGGTCAGGAAGCCAGTGTAGTTCAGCAAGGACAGTAGTGACGGATGAGCGGGACTCAGTGTGGGGCAGAGGAAGAGTGGGACTCAGTGTAGGGCAGAGGACGAGCGGGACTCAGTGTGGGGCAGAGGACGAGCGGGACTCTGTGGGGCAGAGGACGAGCAGGACTTAGTGTGGGGCAGAGGACGAGCGGGACTCGGTGTGGGGCAGAAGAGGAGCGGGACTCGGTGTGGGGCAGAAGAGGAGTGGGACTCGGTGTGGGGCAGAAGAGGAGCGGGACTCGGTGTGGGGCAGAAGAGGATGAGCGGGACTCGGTGTGGGGCAGAAGAGGAGCGGGACTCGGTGTGGGGCAGAAGAGGATGAGCGGGACTCGGTGTGGGGCAGAAGAGGAGCAGGACTCGGTGTGGGGCAGAAGAGGATGAGCGGGACTCGGTGTGGGGCAGAAGAGGATGAGCGGGACTCGGTGTGGGGCAGAAGAGGATGAGCGGGACTCGGTGTGGGGCAGAAGAGGATGAGCGGGATTCAGTATGGGGCAGAAGACATTTTGGATAAGTTGGAGCATAGATGGGAAAGGCAATCAAGGAGAGCATTGGAGGAAACGGGTCTGCAGGTGTCAAGTGGAATCTGTGGAGGCGCTAAGGTAGGGGTGGGGATAAAAATAAGTGGTCTTGTTGATGGAGAAAGTACGGGGTTTAGGAGCTCTGGGTCTAATTGAACACCAAGGTTGCACATGGCCGTGTTGAATCTTAATGACAAGGAGGGGGGTGGAGTAAGTGTCGAGGGGAGTAATGATTGTCATCTCTGTTACTGTCTCTCACACACAGGACAGCTTGGTGATCGACACACCACGCATCAGGAAACAGACCAAACACTACAATTCGTTTGAGGACGACGAGTTGATGGAGTTCTCGGAGCTCGACAGTGATAGCGAAGAAAGACCTTCGAGGTCTCGCCGCCTTCATGACAAGACCCGTCGGTACCTCCGGGCAGAGTGCTTTCGGGTGGAAAAGAACCTGCTGATATTCGGGTGAGTGTGTGCACGGGATTCAGTTCGAGCAAGAAAGACTTGCATTTCAATAGCGCCTTTCATGACCTCAGGACATCCCAAAACGCTTTACAGCCAGTGAAGTACTTTTGAAGTGTAGTCACTGTTGTAATGTAGGAAACGCGGCAGCCAATTTGTGCACAGCAAGCTCCCACAAACAGCAATGTGATAATGACCAGATAATCTGTATGAGTGATGTTGGTTGAGGGATAAATATTGGCCCAAAACACTGGGGAGAACTCTCCTGCTCTTGAAAATAGTGCCATGGGATCTTTTAAGTCCACTGTATTAGCTAGGAACTGGGTGGGGGAGGGACAGATTACTTTGTGAAACAGGATTTGATGCCTGCCCTGCTGCTCCCTGCGGTCAAAGCGGATGAGGCCAACCATGGTAGATCAGATATAAAAGGGGAGAGGGGTTTGTGAATATTTCTCCGTAACAAATGCTTTGATGGCTGCAGGAAGCACGCTGCTGACCAGAGTTGTCCCTGGTCCACTTTTGGCCCAGATGGTAAACTGGAGACACAGACCTCGCTTTTATGATTCCAGTTGTTTGTGACTCCTAGTTTGAAGGTTATTGGGGCTATTGATGAACTCTTGTGAAGTGGAACAAGTGTCTGAGTTTGAGACATGATCACACCCCTTTCAGTTTGGACTCTGTAAAAAGGTGTTCTCCCTGTCGCTGGCACTGGGTCCAGAAATGGGAAGTGTTCCACTTCCCGATGCTAACCTCCCTGACTGTGATCAGTACAAAGTAAAACTGCATCTGTACCAGCTCATTCATTAACTGATTTTAATCATGGCTTGGATGTGGTCCACTGTTTGTTAATACAGCCCCTCTGTTAGAACAGCAAAAACTGTCCCCTTCCTCTTCACTCAACAATGGAGGTGTTGTAGCTCCATTTGCAAATATCCTTTGAATCATGACATAATTGGAGTTAGAAAAAACCCCAGAGGGATTTGCCCTGGCCCGCTACCGCGTAGGACCTGACTCTGGAGTTACGCTGTGAAGTGGAAACGCCTTTGAGGTTATAGCTACAGCCTAACATTTCTACGCGCTAGAGTTGTGTTCGGAATTAGTGGCGAATTGCAGGCCGCTGTTTGAATAAAGCTGTCGCCTAAAGTGCTCTCGCCCTCCTGTGTTGCAGGTGGGGGCGATGGAAGGACATCCTGTCACATGGACGATTCAAGTGGCACCTGACGGAGAAGGACATGGAGACCATTTGTCGCACTCTCCTCGTTTATTGCCTGAAACACTACAAAGGGGACGAGAAGATTAAAAGCTTCATCTGGGACCTTATTACTCCCACAAAGGATGGACAGAATCAAGCACTGCACAATCACTCGGGTACGAGATCCTCTGGGGCAGATTTACTGAACTTTTAGTTGAGGACCTCAATCCCAATCCTGCCTTCCCTCTAATCTGTCTCGTGCATCATAAACCCAAGCTCAGGATTAGTACTGGGCATGTAAAGGGGGCTGAGGGAGGATTTCATTTCCCGACACACACGGTTATTCAGAGATGGAAAGCTTTACCCCAAGTTGAAGTTGAGTTGGTCGCAACGTTTGAGGGAACTAAATGTTCAAGGGCACTGGGGAAGTGCTGGAAAATGGGATTCTATTTGGTCGTTCCGATGTGGAGCAAACATCGGAAGTGAAACAGATGGTTCGAATGGCCTCCTCTTTGTGTGAACATTTATACAGTTGTGTGAAGCTCCGAGAGCGAGTGGGCTGTGGATCGAGGGCTCAGGGAGTAGGCAGTGACAGGCCGCTGAGAGCGGGTGGGCTGTGGATCGAGGGCTCGGAGCAGGCAGTGACAGGCCGCTGAGAGCAGGTGGGCTGTGGATCGAGGGCTCAGGCCGGTGAGGGAGCGGTGAGCTGTGGATCGAGAGCTCAGGCCGGTGAGGGAGAAGCGGGCTGTGGATCGAGGGAGCAGGCAGTGACAGGCTGCTGAGAGCGGGTGGGCTGTGGGTGGAGAGCTCAGGCCGGTGAGGGAGCGGTGAGCTGTGGATCGAGAGAGCAGGCAGTGACAGGCTGCTGAGAGTGGGTGGGCTGCAAGTGGCCCCGGGCCGTCTTGTGTGTATCATTGCTTCGTCAGTTGAGCAGTGAGTACTGGCTTCCCAACCAGAGGGTAGTAGTGGAGACACTGGGAACCGATTCTTCAAGAGTATAGGAGTCTAGGCCATTTGAAACACTGACTCATCAAAATCAGCACTGGCTGCATCCTAGTATCCAAGAACAGGTGCGATGGGCTGAATGGCCTCCTGTGTTGTAAGATTCTATGAACCCTAGAGCGGGTCAGGAGGGGAGATTATAAATGGTGGGTCACCATGAGGCCAAAACAGCCCTTTGAAAACAGGGCCCTCCGAGTAGACCCAGACCGCATACCCCAGGTTATTGGTCTTTAAGCTAAGTCATCCTCTGTTCCGAGGGACTGCCTAAGAAGAAGGGATACCCCAAACATTTAGTGCGGAGAGAAAAATCATAGAATCTTACAGCGCAGAAGGAGGCCATTCGGCCCATCCTGCCTGTGCAAGCTCTTTGAAAGAGCTCTCCACTCCCCTGCTCTTTCCCCAGAGCCCAGCAAACTTTTTCCCCTTCAAGTATTTATCGAATTCCCTTTGAAAGTTACTATTGAATCTGCTTCCAGCTCCCTTTCGTAATAAGGAACCTCCCACAAATTCTGGAAATATAAAATAAAAGCAGAAAGATCCTTCAATATTTGAGACGAGAAAGGTTGGGTTCACGTTTGGGTGGAAAGCTTTGCCAGAGGGTTGTGTGCCTGAGTGCAGGAAGTAGACAAGGGTCGCAGCACAAGGAGATGCTGGGGCTGAAATGTCATTCATATTGTGGATCGGAACGGTCAGTAAATTGAGGCCGTGAACCATTTCCTTCCAGGGTTATCGGCGCCTGTACCCAGGGGGAGGAAAGGCAAGAAGATGAAGACCCCGTTGTCCCAGCCCGAGGTTAAGAATGCTGATTGGGTGGCCAGCTGTAACCCAGATGTGCTCTTCCATGATGACGGCTATAAGAAACATCTCAAACAGCACTGCAACAAGTGAGTGTGGCGGGCCCCGGCGGGAGGGAGGGAGTGCACGCGGGCCCCGGGGTGGGGGGGCGTGGGGAGAGTGCGTGCGGACCCGGGGGAGGGATCATGTGGGCCTGACCCCGGGGTGTGCGAGTGCAGGTGGCACACTTGGGTTAGTGGAACAGTCGGCATTTGTTGGTGGTGGCATTTCTTCTTCAACCACCGCAGTCCGTCCTTTCTACTAGTTTGATACAACTGAGTGGTTTGTTCGGCCACTGCCGAGGTCATTTGAGAGTCAGCCATGCTGTTGTGGGACTGGACCTCACTCCTGCTCAGCAACACCCTCTCCCCCTTGGAAAGTGCTGTTCTACGGGACAGGCAGGGTGTAAATAAACAGAAGTTTCTGCCCCATTCTATCTTGAGCTTGATTTTGTTTTGCTTTGTGTGGTTACTCAGGGTCTTGCTGAGAGTACGGATGCTGTATTACCTCAAGCAGGAGGTGCTGGGAGAAGCTGCTGACAAAGCTTTGGATGGTATCGATGCAAGGTATGTCACTGGCAAAACTGCCCCAGGTAAAAGAACGGTACGGTTTGATGCTGAGCCACACACAGCAAGAAGGTCCTAGTTCCGATTCCTTGTTTCAAATGAGGTGCCCAGTTTTAACCATATAATGAATGGGAAACCATGGGTAAGGGCTTAAAGTTGGCCAGGATTCTTACCCCTCTGGAAAATCGCGTGTAATATTGGATGAAGATGGGATTGGACTCCACTGCCCCTCTCCATTTTATTTGCCCCTTGCGTCTCTGAGGCAACTTGGGACATTCTTCTATGTTCAGTTATAATGGATTTTGATAGAGTAAATAAGGAGAAACTGTTCCCAGTGGCGGGAGGGTCGGTAACCAGAGGACACAGATTGAAGATCATTGGCAAAAGAACCAGGGGGGAGATGAGACTTCTTTTTACGCGGTGAGTTGTTGTGATCTGGAATGCGCTGCCTGAAAGGGTGTTGGAAGCAGATTCAATAATGACTTTGAAAAGGGAATTGGATAAATACTTGAAAAGCGAGAAAATTGCAGGGCTATGGGGAAAGAGCAGGGGGGGAGTGGGACTAATTGGAGAGCTCTTTCAAAGAGCCAGCACAGGCATGATGGGCCGAATGGCCTCTTTCTGTGCTGTAAGATTCGATGATTCAAAGTGCTACATCGGTGCCAGTCGCTGTTCAACAGCCTGCTGACACTCAGCTGAAAAATGGTCCTTGTGTGAGGTAACGGTGACTGTAAACCTGTAACCCAGCAGAGAAAATTGGTGGAAATGGAGAAATATAATATTAAAAATGCTAAGGACATTTAACACCATTGCAGGCCCTAAGCCTGGAGTTATTGTAACACCAATGCATATAAAATCTACACCAGTAGTTGCATCAAAATTTGCCACAAGTACCCTAGTGAAGATTGACACCAGGGCTAAACGTTTTAAATTATGAGGCCAGGTTGCATAGACATAGGCTTGTATTCCCTCGAGTATAGATGGTTGAGGGGTGATCTAATTGAGATATTTAAGATGATTAATGGATTCGCTAGGGTCGATAGAGAGAAACTATTCCACTGATGGGGGGAGTCCAGAACAAGGGGGCATAACTTTAAAATTAGAACGAGGACGTTCAGGGGTGATGTCAGGAAGCACTTGTTCACACAAAGGGTAGTGGAAATCTGGAAAACTCTTCCTCCAAAAAGCTTTGTATGCTGAGGTCATTTGGAGCTTTCAAGACTACTGCTACTTTCATATGACGGGAAAAGCTTCTAATGGGGTGTCTAGTTTGGCTCTCCATTCGATGGCCTCCTGAGATGCCGAGTGGAGAAATGAGGTGCCTCCCGCAACAGATCTCAGTGGGCAGGTTGATGTGATGAGTTCCACAGTCTGGGACTCGTGGCCACAGCCGTACTTCGGGTCGTCCCTTATCTTCCACCTGTGGAGCAGGAGGCCGCACCGTCCACACTCTGTGTGGATTGGGTTGAGCGCCGTCCACTGTCTTCGAGGAAGGTCCAAGCCAGGGACCTCTGCTGTTGGGTCAGTGATGAGGTGTTGGTTCTTTATGTTGCTTGAGTCCCATGATTCCCTCAGTCTGGACAGTGGGTCGATACCAGCTGCATGAATATTAGATCCAGATTCCCAAGACTGAGATCAATAGATGTTTGTTGGGTAAGACTATCAAGGGATATGGAGCAAAGGCTGGTAATTGGTGTTGAGGTACAGATCAGCCATGATCAATTAGAACAACGGAACAAGCTCGAGGGGATGAACGGCCTCCTCCCGTTCCTTAGAGTTGGCACTCGAAATAAGTGTAAAGCTGCAATGCAGCTATTCTCTGCTGCAAGTTGAGGGCTTGTGTATGAAAACTCTAAAATCAGTAACTAGTGTGAATAATTAATAAATGATTTCTAATGGAATTTTTTTTTCTGTCTGTTTCTCGCTGTCGCCACCTCTCGCTCTGTCTGTCTCTCACGCTCGCTCTCTCTTCCCCACACCCTGGGGTACAGTAAGCTGGAAGTCTGGATTCCTGAGGTTGACTACAATGATGTACCAGTCGACTGGTGGGGTGGAGACTCGGACAAGTCCCTGCTCATTGGAGTTTATAAACACGGTAAGGCTGCATCCATGGTTACGTGGAACCATTGCCCTTCTGGCGATGTAGCTGCTGCAGAAAGATTACTTCAAAATAATTCATCGTGTGAGATGGTTTGACATAACGTGTTAACGACCTGTATTCTAATATTGAAGATGCTGGCGGTGGAAGTATATCCACCGGGGAGCAAGATAATTGATTGTGGCTGGAATATTACAAGCACCTTCTCTCCATCCCCACTCGGCCATCCTGCTATTCATTTTAAATGTTAAGAATTTATTGAAACATAGAAGATAGGAGCAGGAGTAGGCCATTCGGCCCCTCGAGCCTGTTCCACCATTCAATGAGATCATGGCTGATTATCCAAATTCAGTACCCTGTCCCTGCTTTCTCCCCATATCCCTTGATCCCTTTAGCCTTAAGAAATATAGCCAACTCCTTCTTGAATATATTTAATGAATTGACCTCTACTGCCTTCTGTGGTAGAGAATTCCACAGGTTCACCACTCTCTGGGTGAAGAAATTCCTCCTCATCTCAGTCCTAAATGGCTTACCCCTTATCCTTAGACTGTGACCCCTGGTTCTGGACTCCCCCAGCCATCGGGAACATCCTTCCTGCATCTAGTCTGTCTAGTCCTGTTAGAATTTTATAAGTTTCAATGAGATCCCCTCTCAGTATTGGTAAACAGTGCTTAATTTTTTCATTAAAATCCTGAAACTCATTCCTGCATTGGTTGATTTCCATTCACAGGAACAGGAGTAGGCCATTCGGCCCCTCCAGCCTGTTCTGACATTCGATTTGTAACTTGTTTTCAAAATGCAAGGCCCCCTTGGGTCTCATCAGTCAATAACCAATAAAAGCTCCATAAACTTCTGCTTGCAGTTCCCATTAATGAATAGCTGTGTGCCTGGAACTTGGAGGGCCATTAGCACAATGTCGCAACAGCTTGGCATTTTATATTTTCCTGTATTTATTAGGGTTGCAAAGGGGTGGAAAGTTTCCGGGAAATTTCCGATTTTGGGAATTTTGCCCAAAAAAGCACATGCTAGCATAATATTGTTTTTTTTGTATTTCTTTCTTTTTTTTCCACAGGTCCTCTCTTAAAATTACTAACAGAGATGGAATCTTAATTATTAAGGAATTTCTTAATCAATATATGTTTATCTTCTTACTTGGCTTGTTTTAATAATTACAAGTTTTGTGTGTGACTGTGAACAAATGTGTCCTGATTGGTTGGATGAGTGGATGAGCGATTAGCTCCCTCTATTTGTAATATTTGCATATCGAATTGTGATTGGCCTGCAGGCATCTGTAAGACTGCTATAGTTTTTTTAAGATCCAGGTTAGGGGTCCTGAGGGAAGTCATTTTGTTTTCTGCTGATGTTGTGATGATGCAGTAAGTAAATCAGACTTTATACCAAATAAACCAGTTACTTGTTGAACTCTGTTGTCCTTCAATTTAAAATATACAAAATAATACACTATTGGTGATGTAGCGTCGTGTGTGTACAGGTCATGCTTCCATCACATGGAGCATCAGCAAAAATGTACTCACCCTGTTGCAATCGTGCTGATCGACCGCAGTTCGACACAGAGATGAATGCCCTTTATTTCTCTGCATAGAACAATGCCACGTTTACCGTCGGATGTGTGGAAGCATTTTACCCCAGGCATTAAAGATGGAAAGACTGTGTACATGTGCAAACACTGTAGAAAGCCATATGTAAAGAATGCCACAAAGATGCAGCAGCATTTATCCAAATGCAACAACTTCACTCAAAGCTCACAGCAGTCAGCCCAGAGTTCCTCTGCTTCCATTCAAGAAGATGATGGTTCTCATTCAGCATCAGGCTCCTTATCATCAGCAACTCCTGGCCCACTTGGAAGGTTCTTTGATACAATGGATAACCATAGCCAGAAGAATGCAAATGAGTGCCTTGCTCGAGCTGTATATGCAACAGGCTCACCCCTCATGCTCACAGCCAATGTGTACTGGAAGAGATTTTTCAATGTTATTCGCCCTGCATACTGTCCTCCCACCAGACATGCTTTGTCTACTTATTTGCTGGAGGCTGAGTATAACAGAGTCCAAGGAAAGCTCAAAAACGATAGCGATGGCAGACTGTGTTGCAGTTATCTCAGATGGGTGGTCAAATGTACAAGGGGAGGGCATCATTAACTACATCGTCTCCACTCCTCTCCCAGTGTTCTTCAAGAGCACAGACACGAAGGACAACAGACACACAGGCACATACATTGCTGATGAGCTGAAAGCGGTCATCAACGATCTTGGATCACAAAAGGTCTTTGCAGTAGTTACTGACAATGCTGCGAATACGAAGGCTGCTTGGGCTCAAGTGGAGGAGGCCTACCCTCATATTACGTCTATTGGGTGCGCAGCTCATGGGCTTAACCTGCTCCTCAAGGACATCATGGGTTTGAGAACCATGGAAGCACTGTACAAGAGAGCCAAGCAAGTTGTTAAGTATGTCAGGGGAAAACAGGTAGTTGCAGCAACCTACAACTCCAAGCAAATGACAAAGAACAAGAACACCACACTGAAGCTGCCCAACAACACTAGATGGGGTGGTGTTGTCATAATGTACAACAGCCTTCTGGAGGGTAAGGAGTCGCTGCAAGAAATGGCAATATCCCAGTCTGGGGATATGGAAACCACCATCAAGAAAATACTGCTGGATGATGTGTTTTGGGAGAGAGTGGTTAGCAGCCTTAAACTACTCTCACCAGTAGCATCTGCAATTGCTCAGATTGAAGGAGATGACGCTGTCTTGTCAGATGTTCTCAGGCTTTTTACTGATTTAAAAGAACAAATCAGCATTGCCCTACCCACATCCCTGCTGCTCAAAGCAGAGGAGAAGGCAATTGTTCAATTCATACAGACGCGTTGATATACCTATCAATTCATCCAATGAAAAGCGACGAGTTAAGAAAGTAACTATAGGTTTTTATTGGCTAAATAACAGAGCCCACCCTCGTGGGTGATCGGATCCAACAAGGAGGAATGCCAGCCAGTCGACCACCTTTATACCTGGGCAGGTAGGTGGAGCCATGGGCGGAGTCAGCAGTGGTCAGCCCAGGTATAACAGCGTGACAAGAGGCGACCTTGTAGTGATACAACAGTGTAACAGTGATAACCATAGTGTAACGATATAACAGTGGAAAACATAGTGTAACGATAGTGAACGATAAAAGTGGTTTACCACATTCACCCCTTGTTTAGATTTGAGTCCGGCGGGGTGAAGTGTATTACCAGTTCGGGTATGTCAGTCTGTCCGGATTTTGTGTCAAGCCGATTCATGCTGCAGCATACATGCTGGACCCAAAGCATGTTGGGAGACCAATACTTTCTGGAGAACAGATCAACAGCGCTTACAGTGTGATTTCTACCCTCTCACACCATCTCAATCTGGATGTGGGCAAAGTTCTGGGAAGTCTGGCAAAGTTCTCTACCAAGCAAGGTCTTTGGAATGGGGATGGGATATGGGAATCATGCAAGCATATCAGTGCACATACCTGGTGGAAGGGACTTTGTGCATCTGAGGCCCTGTCACCTATTGCATCGGTGATACTCCAAATCCCACCTTCATCAGCGGCCTCTGAACGAAACTGATCACTTTTTGGGAATACGCATACAAAGGTGCGCAACAGGCTGACTAACGAGAGTGGAGAAACTGGTGGCTATCCGGGCGAACCTACAACTTATTGAGCCAGATACAGAAGTGTCCACCACACAGCTAGACACTGACACTGAGGAGGAAATGGACACGTCAGAGCCAGAGAATCAGGAGGAGCAATGAGGAGTAGAAGACTCATGAGTAGAAGACTCAAAGGGACAAAATAAGGACAAATTACAGGCTAAATAAGCTGACGCTCTTTTTATTTTATTTTAGATGGGTCTTTTTTGTGGGGGTTCAATAAAGTTCAAAATTATAACCTAAATAAAGTTTTGAAAGCCTGTTTTTATTTGTATGGAACAGTATGTCTATTTTGACGACAAAGATAATATAAGGGTCAGAGACAAAAACCATCAGTGTGCAAAAAAACTCTAAATTCCCATAGAAAGTTTCCTCTTTTTAAAAATTCCCAGAATTTTGCAACCCTAGTATTTATTGACTGTCGCATATTATGTTTGTTATATAATAAAAGAAGCAATTCCTGCAGTGATAATTCTGTTGGGTAGTTGACTCTGTCTTTCAGAAGCAGGGAGTGTGTCAGTATTTACAGGGGGTCCCCGGGAATGTTAGTATTTACAGGGGGTCCTCGGGAGTGTGTCAGTATTTACAGGGGGTCCCCGGGTGTGTGTCAGTATTTACAGGGGGTCCCCGGGTGTGTGTCAGTATTTACAGGGGGTCCCCGGGAGTGTGTCAGTATTTACAGGGGGTCCTCGGGATTGTGTCAGTATTTGCAGGGGTTCCCCGGGAGTGTGTCAGTATTTACAGGGGGGTCCCCGGGAGTGTCAGTATTTACAGGGGTTCCCCGGGTGTGTGTCAGTATTTACAGGGGGGTCCCCGGGAGTGTCAGTATTTACAGGGGGTCCCCGGGAGTGTGTCAGTATTTACAGGGGGTCCCCGGGAGTGTCAGTATTTGCAGGGGTTCCCCGGGAGTGTGTCAGTATTTACTGGGGGTCCCTGGGATAGTCAGTATTTACTGGGGGTCCCCGGGAGTGTGTCAGCATTTACAGGGGGTCCCCGGGAGTGTGTCAGTATTTGCAGGGGGCCCCGGGTGTGTGTCAGTATTTGCAGGGGTTCCCCGGGTGTGTGTCAGTATTTGCAGGGGTTCCCCGGGTGTGTGTCAGCATTTACAGGGGGTCCCCGGGAGTGTCAGTATTTACTGGGGGTCCCCGGGAGTGTGTCAGTATTTACAGGGGGTCCCCGGGAGTGTGTCAGCATTTACAGGGGGGTCCCCGGGAGTGTCAGTATTTACAGGGGGTCCCCGGGAGTGTGTCAGTATTTACAGGGGGTCCCCGGGAGTGTGTCAGTATTTGCAGGGGTTCCCCGGGTGTGTGTCAGCATTTACAGGGGGGTCCCCGGGAGTGTCAGTATTTACTGGGGGTCCCCGGGAGTGTGTAAGCATTTACAGGGGGTCCCCGGGAGTGTCAGTATTTACAGGGGGTCCCCGGGAGTGTGTCAGCATTTACAGGGGGTCCCCGGGAGTGGGTCGGTATTTACAGGGGGTCCCCGGGAGTGGGTCGGTATTTACAGGGGGTCCCCGGGAGTGGGTCGGTATTTACAGGGGGTCCCCGGGAGTGGGTCGGTATTTACAGGGGGTCCCCGGGAGTGGGTCGGTATTTACAGGGGGTCCCCGGGAGTGGGTCGGTATTTACAGGGGGTCCCCGGGAGTGTGTCAGCATTTACAGGGGGTCCCCGGGAGTGTGTCAGCATTTACAGGGGGTCCCCGGGAGTGTGTCAGCATTTACAGGGGGTCCCCGGGAGTGTGTCAACATTTACAGGGGGTCCCCGGGAGTGGGTCGGTATTTACAGGGGGTCCCCGGGAGTGGGTCGGTATTTACAGGGGGTCCCCGGGAGTGGGTCGGCATTTACAGGGGGTCCCCGGGAGTGGGTCAGTATTTACAGGGGGTCCCCGGGAGTGGGTCAGTATTTACAGGGGATCTGTCCATATATCAGTTTGAAAAGCACTGCTGAGGAATGATATAATGGTGAGGTAGTATTGTGTTAATGAAACTTTTTTGGATTGTCTGACTTGAACGATTTCCCATTAAATCACGTCATTGCTCTCTACACGCACGGGCTTGCTTAGCTGAAACCTGGTACAAAAGGACCGTGTGCATGTTTTATGCCTCAGGACCTTCCTAGAAATTTAACAGTGGAGCTGACTGATGCCTCAGCGAGTAAATGTACTGCCCGAGTGTTGCTGAGCTGCTCAGACCTGGAAGGTTTAAGGATTGATCCCAGTGCTGGTTCTGTGCTTAGCTTTGGTGAGCTTGAGCTAGTGAGAGGAGCGGGGGGGAGGGGTGGGACTTATTTCAAGTTCCTGTTCCAGATTACTGTCCAGTGAACACTGGACTGTACCTATGTGTGGATTAAAAACTGAAACCCTCAGCAGGTCAGGCAGCATCTGTGGAGAGAGGAAGGTCGAGTTAATGTTTCCGGTCGATGACCCTTTGCCAGATTTCCAGCACCTGCAGTATTTTGTCTTTTGTTTCCGCTTTGTCTGGGTATTGGGTGAGCAGAGGACGAGGCTCGGCTGTGATGCCACAGTCCAGTGACCCACTGACACTCACCAACTGAGTTTGCACAAGTTATGGCCACTGCAGTGAGATATTTGTTGTTAGTTAGTCGGCATTTCCGTAACAGTGGAGTGGAGCCTCTTGTACAGTCAGCTCCTCTGATGCACGTTGAACTGCGGAGGCTTGCCGTGACCCGGCTGTTTCTCTTTGCAGGTTACGAGCGATATAATGCGATGAGAGCAGACCCAGCACTTTGCTTCCTCGAGAGGGTTGGCATGCCCGATGAAACCTCATTAGCAGCCGAGCAAGGAGGTGTCGACCTGCCACCAGACATAACCGAAGGGTAAAACCATGACGTGTGCCGGGGGAGCAGGGTGGGAAACCAATGTTGGGCATAAGGCAGTGCGAGTCACTAACCTGGAGCACCGCGCTTTCATTCTGAGCAGGCGCTCCCTTGAGAAGCGGTCAGTGGCGTCGGCCTCATCTCTGGGCCAGGTGGTCATATGTTCAAGCCAAGCTCCAGGAGTTGGAGCACATTATCTAGGCTGACGTGCTAGTGCAGCACGGAGGGATTGTCAGAGGTGCCGTCCTTCATGTGAGCTGTTAAACTGAGGTCCCGATCGGATAGTTCAGGTGCTTGTTGAAGATCCCAGGGCACTATTCAAACAGGAGCTGTGAGTTCTCGATGTCCTGCCCAATGTTCATCCATCGACTAACGCCATTTAAAATCAGCAGGTTAACTAGTCATTTGTTACTTTGCTGTTTGCTATGTAGGTGAGCAGCAGGATCCTACAATCACCACCTGAAAAATATATTTTAAAAAACTTAAATTTCTATAGCGATTTTCACTAACACCGGATGTCCCAAAGCGCTTTACAGCCAATTAAGTACTTTTTGAAGTGCAGTCACTGTTGTAATGTAGGAAACATGGCAGCCAATTTACGCACAGCAAGTTCCCACAAACAGCAATGTGCTAATGATCAGATAATCTGTTTTAGTGATGTTCATTGAGGGATAAATATTGGCCAGGACGCCGGGGAGAACTTCCCTGCTCTTCTTAGAAACAGTGCCGTGGGATCATCTACATCCACCTGAGAGGGTAGACGGGGCCTCGGTTTAACATCTCATCCAAAAGCCGGCACCTCCGACAGTGCAGCTCTCCCTCAGTATTACACTGGAGTGTCAGCCTAGATTTTTGTGCTCAAGTCTTTGGAGTGGGGTTTGAACCCACGACCTTCTGATTCCGAGGCGCAAGTGCTACCCACTGAGTCACGGCTGACACTAACATATAGTTGCTTTTATACTATTTTAAAAATGCAAATTTAAGTAAGGTTTGAAAGAGACCATGGTCATTCAACATTCTGGAAGCCAAGGCTGCTTCAGCAGCACCTCCCAAACCCGTGACCTCCCATCACCTAGAAGGACAAGGGCAGCAGGTACATGGGAGAACCGTCATCTCTAAGTTCCCCTCCGAGTCACACGTCATCCTGACTTGGAGATATATCGGCCGTTCCTTCATCGTCGCTGAAGGAACTCCCTGACCTAACAGCACTGTGGGAGCACCTTCACCACACAGACTGCAGCGGTTCAAGAAGGTGGCTCACCACCATCTTCTCAAGGGCAATTAGAGATGGGCAATAAATGCCGGCCTTGCCAGCGACTCCCACATCCCAAGCGTGAATATGGAAAAGCAGCTGCAGACTCTGCGGCCTGTGAGGTACAGTCTGCATGAGCTCAAGGTTTCGGACACTGTATTTTGATGCAGTATATCTCTGTAGTCCTCAATAGGTAGATTGGGGCCAGGGTTTCTCTCCAGCGGTTTCTGTAAGTGGGTAATGCTTTGTGTGCTGAATTTTAGGGTTGACCTGTGTAAAGGTGATGACTCCGAGTTGAAGTCTGACGGGCAATTTAAAGACCAACCAGATGTGAGTATGATGTCTTTGAGGTTATTTGGTGCATGATTTGTTTCTTTAAATCTGAAATCTCCCCATCTCTTCTAGTTGTCTTCAGTTTTATTTATTTCTACAGTGGTCTCCCCTCCTCCAGCTGGAGTGCAGTTCCATGGCCACCAGCCTCCCTCCAGCACCGCACTGTGGTAGCTGTTCCTCCCGAGAGTCTGGATACTGACTGTCCGCTGACTCCTATTTGTGGGGGTATTGAAGATGCACACATCCAGCAACTGATCAATGGATAGTGATCAGGAGCAGGAGTCTTGCTTAATCTCCTCCCAGGGGTACAGAAGCTAGCTGTAGCACTGCTATCGCTGCTGTGGCTAAGATCATGGGAACAAGAGGGAGGCCATTCAGTCCCTCGAGCTTGTTCCTCCATTTAGTTAGATCATGGCTGATCTGTAGTTCAACTCCATTTACCCACCGTAGCTCCATATTTCTTGATGCCCTCACCCAGCAATAATCTGTCGATCTCAATTGACCCTCAGCATTCGCAGCTTTTTGAAGGAGACGGTTCCAGATTTCCACTCTTTTTGCGTGGAAAAAGTGCTTCCTGATTTCACTCCTAAACAGCCTAGCTCTAATTGTAAGATCGTGCCCCCTTGTTCTGGATTCCCCACCTGAGGAAATAGTTTCTCTCTATCTCCACTATTACATTCTTCTAACAATTTAAACACCTCAGTTAGATCATCCCTCAACCTTCGAAACAAGGGAATACAAGCCTAGTTCACGCAACATGTCTTCATAATTTAACCCTTTTCACCCCGGTATCATTCTGGTGAATCTGCGCTGCACCCTCTCCAAGGCCAATATATCCTCCAGAGCGGAAAGCTGTACTCCAGTACCTTAGCACAGACCAGGAACTGAACTCTCCGCAAATGCATCTCATTCCCTCTTGGACCCATTTAAACTGTCTGCTCCAATGGCTTCTCTGCTAACTTATTCCACAGCGACATTACTCTTTAACAAGTTTCCACCTGACTTCCCTTTTTATCCCCTAACTTCCTGCTTTGCTACAGCTGCATGGACAGAGAGCTCGTCATTTCCTGCTGGTTTATAGAACCTTGGGGCGGAGCCAGGGATTTATAAACACTGCCTATATACAAAGAAAGTGATTACGTTCTCATTGGCCTCAGGATGTGCCTATTTGCAGCAATTCAACCTTGTATTCTTAAAGGGACATGCCATGAGTGTAGAGCTCCAGCTTAACAGTAGCGTGGTACACGGTGCGTTGCATGGTATAATGCTCCTGTCAACTGCCCAAGTACAATGTAACAGGAGATCGAGTAGTGAATAATGTAATATGCCTGGATCAGCCTGGTCAGTTTCCCTTCAAAGTTCTGAAGATTGAGTCCACAAACTGACGGCAAGATTGCTGGCGGCAGCAACCGGCGCCTGAAGGCGGGGTAGCGACTCTCTCGGGCTTGGGTGGTGTGTGACACAGCGGCATCAGTAAAAGGCATGGGAAGGAGATGGGGAAACGAGTCTTGCTCTAACCCTAGTTCCTGCCCTCCACCCCCATTCCTAAAAGAAGTGATTCTCTTGTAGTTAATGGAATGTGTTGTCCTACAGGAAGATGCAATTTCCTGCATTGAATCGGGGATTATGGAGAAAGGGGAAGACTCCATTATAGGTAAGTTATATGGATGGTGAGTGCGTTGTATTAAAGTTACATCAAGTGTACAGTACAAAAACAGGCCATTCGGCTCAACCAGTTCATGCTGGTGTTTATGCTCCACTCGAGCCTCCTCCCGTCTTTCCTCATCGAAATCTATCAGCGTAACCCTCTATTCCCTTCTCCCTCATATGCTTGTCCAGCCTCCCCTTAAATGCATCGATACTATTCGCTTCAACCACTCCCTGTGGTAGCGAGATCCACATTCTCACCACTCTCTGGGTAAAGAAGTTTCTCCTGAATTCCCTAATTAATTTCTTGGTGACTATCTTATATTGATGGCCTCTAGTTATACTCTTCCCCACAAGTGGAAACACTCTCTCTCTATCCACTCGATCAAAATCTTTCATAATTTTAAAGACCTCTATTAGGTCACCCCTCAGTCTTTTTTCAAGAGAAAAGAGACCCAGCCTGTTCATCCTTTCCTGATATGTATACTCTCGCATTTCTGGCATCATCCTTGTAAATCTTCTCTGCACCCTCTCCAGTGCCTCTATATCCTTTTTATAATATGGAGACCAGAACTGTACGCAGTGCTCCAAGTGTGGTCTAACCAAGGTTCGATACAGGTTTAGCATAACTTCCCTACTTTTCAATTCTATCCCTCTAGAAATAAACCCTAGTGCTTGGTTTGCTTTTTTTTAATGGCCTTGCTAACCTGTGCCGCAACTTTTAGCGATAAGCTGCACAGGCAAATGTAAATCTATTGTCGAGGCTTGACTTGACTCCAGAGCGAAGTGGAGTGAGACTCCATGAAGGAGCAAGTTTGAACTCGCTTTGTTCCAGAGTGGGGTTGAGCCCCATTCTGGTTTCACACTAATGTTGCTGTGCTTTGCACCAACATTCTGGTTTTACACTATTGTTGCTGTGCTTTGCACCAACATTCTGGTTTTACACTATTGTTGCTGTGCTTTGCACCAACATTAAACGTATTATGCAAATGTACCCTAAGAAGTTTTCACGGTGCATTCTGACCGCTTCATAGGAATTTATTAAGGGAGTTAGTTCCCTGTGGGTCTCTACTTGTCTACGTCCCCAGTTAGTTCCCTTCTACTTTGCTATTTTACAACTTGCATCGAACCTACAGCACAGAAACAGACCATTTGGCCCAACTGGTGTTTATATTCCACACGAGTCTCGTCTCACTCTAATTACCACTTCCTACCCTATCCCCGTGTCTCTCTATTCCCTTCTCCCTCATGTATGGATCAAGCCTCCCTTTTAAAGCGGGTGGAATTACATAAATAACTTTTTTAATAAGCACTTTGAGAAAATCTGCTTCGTACTTGTGTTAACGTTTTGCCAGTATTTACCCAGCATTCTGCTCTGCCCAGCTTTCTCTTTTTACCATTAGTTTCTAGTTCCCTATTCTATCTTCATATCCTCACTATTTCAACTTTTATTTTACAATTTTGATTTATGAGCAGTAATTTTACCTGGAGTTCTTGACCGGAATTATAAGCCTGACATCGGTAGTGGGGAAAATGCTAGAGTCCATTATAAAAGATGTAATAGCAGAGCACTTGGAAAACAGTGACAGGATTGGACAAAGTCAACATGGATTTACAAAAGGTAAATCATGCTTGACTAGAATCTACTGGAATTTTTTGAAGATGTAACTGGTAGAATAGATAAGGTAGAAGCAGTGGATGTGGTGTATTTGGACTTTTAGAAGGCTTTCGATAAGGTCCCGCATAAGAGATTAGCGTGCAAAGTTAAAGCACATGGGATTGGGGGCAAGGTACTGACTTGGATAGAGAACTGGTTGGGAGACAGGAAACAAAGAGTTGGAATAAACGGGTCTTTTTCCGAGTGGCAGGCAGTAACTAGTGGGGTACCGCAGGGATCGGTCCTAGGACCCCAGCTATTCACAATATATATAAATGATGACCTAGACGAGGGAACTAGATGTAATATCTCCAAGTTTGCAGATGAGACAAAGCTGGGTGGGCGTGTGTGCTGTGAGGAGGATGCAGAGAAACTCCAGTATGATTTGGACAGGTTGGGTGATATGGCAGATGCAGTATAATGTGGATAAATGCGAGGTTATCCACTTTGGTGGCAAAAACAGGAAGGCAGATTATAATCTGAACGGCAATAGATTGGGAAAAGGGGAAGTGCAACGAGACCTGGGTGTCCTTGTGCACCAGTCGCTGAAGGTAAGCCTACAGGTGCAGCAGGCGGTTAAGAATGCAAATGGTATGTTGGCCTTCATAGCGAGAGGATTCGACTACAGGAGCAAGGATGTTTTGCTGCAGTTGTACCGGGCCTTGGTGAGACCACACCTTGCGTATTGTGTGCAGTTTTGGTCGCCTTATCTGAGAAAGGATGTTCTTGCCATGGAGGGAGTGCAGCGAAGATTCACCAGACTGATACCCTGGGATGGCAGGAATGACGTATGAAGAGAGATTGGGTCGATTAGGCTTGTATTCGCTAGAGTTTAGAAGAATGAGAGGGGACCTCATTGAAACTTATAAAATTCTAACAGGACTAGATGCAGGAAGGATGTTCTCGATGGCGGGGGAGTCCAGAACCAGGGGTCACAGTCTAAGGATAAGGGGTAAGCCATTTAGGACAGAGTTGAGGAGGAATTTCTTCACCCAGAGAGTGGTGAACCTGTGGAATTCTCTACCACAGAAGGCAGTTGAGGCCAAATCATTAAATATATTCAAGAAGGAGTTAGATACATTTCTTAAGGCTAAAGGGATCAAGGGATATAGGGAGAAAGCCGGGACAGGGTACTGAATTTGGATGATCAGCCATGAACTCATTAAATGGTGGAACAGGCTCGAAGGATCGAATGGCCGACTCCTGCTCCTATCTTCTATGTTTCAGTCGATCGTACAAAATCAAATATTGAGAAATTTTAATTTTTAAATGTTTTAAGCAATTCAGAGGCTCCTTAAAAACGTTTGGACTTCATGACCCGCTTGAAACTTGTTTAGATGATGGCAAAATTGATTTATCCTTGTTTCATCCGCAATCTTACCAGAAATTTAGGGTGAAAAAGGTGTTTTTAATGTTCATTTTTTGTGAAAGGTTCATTAAAAATCTTTAAATTCTTTCTAGTCTCATTGCAGCTTTGACAGAAGAAGTTGCTCTAAGTTTCTCTTTCCCTCTTCAATGTTGTCGTTAAACATGCAACAATAAAATAAAATAAACTCTAACTCCAAACGGAGCTCAAATAAGAAAGTGAATAAAGTGGTTAAACTTCCTAAGAAGGCGGTGAGGTTATCTCTCCCCAGTACAATAGCAAAATACTGCGGATGCTGGAAATCTGAAATAACAGAAAATGCTGGAAATACTCAGCAGGTCAGGCAGCATCTGTGAAGACAGAAACAGAGTTAACATTTCAGGACTGCGAGGGGCCGTGCGGCGGAGCGGGCTCGAGGGGCCGTGCGGCGGAGCGGGCTCGAGGGGCCGAATGGCCGACTCCTGCTTCTATTTCTTATGTTCTTGCCTCTACCATGGTGCCATTGCTCATCGAGCAGTAAGGAATCCTCTGTCCCAAAGGGGTTAAAGCAAAGTGGCAAGAGTCCAAACATTTTTTAAAAGCCAGACGGAATATCCAGCTTGCTCCGGCATTATTGTAAGAATAATCCAGATCAAAAGGCAGTTGGACATGTTCTTGAAGCGGACTCATTTTCAGGGCTATGGGGGAAAAGCTGGTGTGAGAGACTAAATTGGACAGCTCTTTCAAAGGGCCGGCACAGGCACGCCAGGCCAAGTGACCGCCTCCTGTTCTGTAAGATTCTCTGCTCCAAGGGTTGAGCTGTCTGTCAGTCTGGAATATTATGGGTTGTAGTTACCTGGATTTTCTGCTCCGTATTGGCTAACCTGTATCTCCAACGGTTTGTTTCCATTGAAGCCCAGGATGGTACCGACATTGACCGCCCGCAGTGGCCAGTTGCATCAGTGCTCACAGCTCGCCTCCGCCGCCTCATCACAGCCTACCAGCGCTGCAATCGCAAGGAGCTGGTGAGGATGGAATCGTTGGCTCGCAGTAACCGGCGTCGCTGGTACCCACAGGACGAGATCTGGGGGAGAGTACCAGAAATGGACATTGTTACCATGGAAATACAGCAACGGTAAGAGCTTGTGGATTTTTAAAACGCAGGGGTCCAAATAATTACCATATTGATGTGGGTTTAGGCCACGCACAAAACCTGAGAGAGAATATTAACAACAGCAACAACAACTTATATTTATATAGCCCATTTAACGTGGTAGAACGTCCCACGGTACTTAATGAGCGATATCAATAAAAACATAAGCAGCATCCCAAAATTAAACTGATCATTTGCTTTAAAAATGGTGCAGTCTTTGTGCAAGTACAGTACAATGGAGCTGCTGTTTGTTTCATTCCTTGTAATGTGGTGTGCAGAGTAACTTGGATAATTTGAGTGAATTTACAAATTGTAATAAATTAATTCCTAACACTGTCCTTCCGGAGCAGTAAAGTTCTTTCTGGCTCTGCTCATGTTACAAGAACTTTACTCTGAGGTACAGATTCTACTAGTTTACAGTAAGTGGTCCATTTTTCCCCCAACTCACCCTTCCCCCTCCTGAAGGCATTGTCCGCTGCTAGTGTTCGAGTGTGTGTGCGAGTCCGGACACGGAGTGTTGACCAGCTAAAACTTTACAGGACAGAAGGAGGCCGTTCAGCCCAACACGCTCCTAAAAGACCTATCCACTTTGTCGCATTCCCCCTGTGGCTGGGGGGGTAGGGAAAGTGGAGACCCATCACAAAGCTCACTGTCTTGACTTGTTCACTCCCCAATGGCTCTTTGTAGTTTCGCAGTCATTTGCTAATTGCACGATGAGAATCGCTCTTGGCCTTGTCCAAAAATTATCGGCTTATTTTTTTTTAGATGGACGAGGAGGGAGCAGACAGATTTCTATCGTGTGGTCTCGACATTTGGTGTGGTGTACGATCCTGACAAGAAGCTGTTTGACTGGAACCAGTTCCGCAGCTTTGCCAGGTTGGAGAGGAAGACGGATGGGAGCCTGGAGAGGTATTTCCGAAGCTTCGTGGCGATGTGCAGGAACGTGTGCCGGCTGCCTCAGAGGAAAGACGGTGAGAATCCCGATGAGTTGCTGTTCCATGGTGTGTTGAATCTCAATCCCGCTCACGGTGCCCTGGTTCCCAGCTAGCTGAGTCAGGCAGACCGGAAGGGGCCCAGGTTCCTTCCTGCCCCTGTGTTGAGTTGGCTGATCTCAGATGGAGCAGTAGCAGAGCCGCTACCATTGACCTCAGCGACTCTAGAGTGGGGATGGGGAAAAATCAGTCACAATTCTTGCTTCCGATAGAGCCAAGTGACTCTTGCTGAAAAGTGAATGGGTGGGCATGGGGTGATGGGCTTGGGTTGGTTGTCCATGCACTCGCAGGTGGATAAGCTGCTGGCGAGCGACTGACAATTGTACTTCAACATGAGTCTGTGCCTTAGGGGGGGGGGGGGGGCGAATGGAATTGAGGGGGAGAGGGGAGGAAATGTAGGGGTAGATTTTGCCGAACCTGTCGGGAAGAAGGCGGGACTTCCCCTTTCGGGTTTTTGACCCGCCTACTTCGACGTCCGGCCAATCTGCGCGATTTTCCCTTGATTGACCTTGTTGAGCCCGCCCAGCGGGCTCAGCAGGCCAATTAAGGGCCACCTGGCAACAGGTGACGTCACAGACTGCAATTTCATCTGTCAAGAGATCTTGACAGATGAAATATCGGTGTCTCACAGCTGTTTGAAGCTGTGAAACACTGACACTCTGAGTTCTGACATGAGTCATTCTGCACAGACTCAGTTAGAACTCTCAGCAGCACTCAAAGCTGAAGGCTGTCACTTTTCACAGATCGCAGCCGTTCAGCTTTAAGTGCCGGCTGAGTGATGGGCTCCCGACGGCTGCAGGAAGAAAGGCTGTTAAGGTAAGTACAGGTAAGTAAAAGTTCTTTACACACTTTAGACACACCAAACACACTTACCTTTACACTCATGCACCCATCACTCACCTGAGCGCCGACATCGCGACTCCTCCAACTCCTTCAACCCGACGGCCCGCCGCTCCAACCTGGCGTGGTTTGGAGCCGTCGGGAAACCCACACGAAACCCCTCAAAATAGGGATTAGGCTAAAAACTGCCTGTTAACTACCTGTTAACAGGCAAGTTAATTGGCACTAATCCCTTCCCGCCTGGTTTCAGCGGTCCCAGTGCGGGGCGGGTACCCGCCGCCCCTGAAACTTACTTTGGGTGGGATGGTGTCGGGACCCCCAAATTCAGGATTTCCCCCCCCCCCCCCACACGCCTGAAACCCCGCCTGACGGCTCCCCGAAAATCTAGCCCGTAGTCTTTAAAACCGGATGGATTCTAACCCACACCAGAATGAGTGGATGAACTCGTCAGGTGCAGGCTGCTTGGCATGGTTTTATATTCCATTGTCTCATCTGTTGCAATTCTGCATTAAGCCAGATGGGTCCCCAGTCCAAACTGAGCTATACCTAGTGAATTGCCCATCTCTAGTTGCCCTGTGAAGCTGGTGATGGGCACAACTGAGTGACTTACTTGGCCATTTCAGAAGGCAGTTAACCACGGTGGTGTGGGACTGGAGTCACATACGGGTCCAGACTGGGTAAGGACGGCAGGTTTCTTTCCCTAAAGGACATTAATGAACCAGTTGGTTTTTACGACAATCCGATAGTTTCATGGTCACTGCTACTGATCACAGGTTTTTATTTTCCCAGTTTTAAAAAAAACAATTCAAATTCTCAAACTGATTTGAACTTATGTTTTCTGGATTCAGTAACATAATGTGAATAAAGAAGGATAGGGTTTTTTAAAATACAAAAAGTCTTGGGGCTTGTTATACTGAACAGGCACTGCTGTTTCATGTAGAACCTGTGTTCAAATCCAGCTGATGAGATGAACGTCCACTCTGTAGTTCTGCATGACATGAATCTGGGGCAGTTGCAATCTGGTTCCTAATGCTTGTGGACCCTTAGTTGTCCTGAACTGGGGCAAAAGTGGGAGTAAATGGGCACTGTCCCTGGAGAGGTGGCAGGATGGCTGTGTGGGGAATGGCATGTGGTGGTGCTGTGTCAACACTCTGCGCTTCAGGTTAAGGCATGTTGTGAGGGTGGAACAGAAGATCCTTCGAACTCCCGCTGTCCCTGAGCTGTACTTGCTGACTCGGCGTGTCCGAGATGGGGAAAGGGTTCCATTCCCCAGCAGTTGCCTCACTTAGCTTGATCAGAACATAAAGTCTCAGTTGATTCCCAGCGTCTGCTAATCATAATCATAATCAACTTTTATTGTCATTGTTAGTGCACAAGTGCAGTACAACGAAATGTAGGCTTGCGGCTCCCGAGAGTGTACATTTAGATTAAGACATTTAAACATTCAACATACATTTGGCTTGTAATACATTAACATAAACATAATAAAGTGCATTGGCAGATGTGCAGGCTTTAGAGTTTATTTGTGGAGTTCAGTAGGATGACAGCCCTGGGAAAGAAGCTGTTCCTAAATCTGGTCGTACGGGTGCGAATGCATCTGTAGCGTCTCCCAGATGGCAGGAGGGCGAACAGACTGTGGCTGGGGTGGGTAGGGTCTTTGATGATGGACCGTGACCTCCGTAGACAGCGTTTCTGGTATATGTGCTCTATGGTCGGTAGCCAGGTGCCGGTAATGCGTTGGGCAGTTTTGACTACCCGCTGCAGGGCTTTCCGGTCATAGTAGCTACAGCTGCCATACCATACTGTGATACAGTTTGTCAGGATGCTCTCTAATGTGCAGCGGTAAAAGTTAGAGAGGATCAGGGGTGACAGGTTACATCCCTTCAGCCTCCTTAGGAAATATAGGAAATAATGTGGTATTTTGTAAGTTGCTGAATATTTCAAAATGGAATTCTAAGTAGGGTCGAGTTGGCTTCGATGTTGGGCCTGATGATGAGAGACTGGAACCAAGTCAACGTCTGCGGCAAACGTAATAATCTGATACCCAAGCCTGACAGGCAAGCTGGAGTCCTCCAGTGTTGTTGATGACTGACCAGCCAACTTGGCTCAGTGATGGGACCTGGAGGGTTTGACCTGTCACTGGGCTGGGATAACCTTACCAGCCAATGCCCGAAATGGCCCTGGCTGGATAAGCAGTGCGACGCACGCCAGTACTCTACGTATTCTTGACTGGTCAAGACTTCAGCACACATTGTTTGGGGGGAGGCCCTAAACCTTGGCTTTTACCAACCTGTGCCTCGGTTCTCCTGGCTTTATGTCAGTGAGGTGTGCGCATGTACTCTACATCAGACAGACAAACTCTGTGTGGGTTTCTTGCTAATTTAGTCTGGAGACGGAACATGAAGCCGGGTTTCTGCCTGTGTCTCACATCTGGCTGATGAGAAATACCCGAAGTGAAACCACAGAGGTGAATTTACGAAGCATGATTTGCTAACTGACTTTTTTACTGTTTCAGAGGCTTCAGATCCGAGCATTTTCGTCGAACCCATCACTGAAGAACGCGCTTCAAGGACTCTGTACCGGATTGAGCTGTTGCGGAAAGTTCGGGAGCAGGTACTCCGGAACCCACAGCTGAACGAGAGGCTGAAACTCTGCCGCCCCAGCCTGTACCTGCCGGTGTGGTGGGAGTGCGGTAAACATGACCGGGACCTGCTAATCGGCACGGCCAAACACGGCCTCAGCCGGACAGACTACTACATCCTGAACGACCCTCAGCTTTCCTTCCGAGAGGCCCACAGGAACTACGTGCAGAATGGGAGCACCTACTTCCAGAATGTGCCAGCGCCTTACAGCCAGTCCTCGCTCAATCTCAGCCAGTCTGCTTCCCCTGCGTCCACTGTGCTCACTCTAGGGGAGAAAGACAATATTGAGCAGATCGACACAGAGCAGGAGAAGATGGATGAGGCTTTGGAAGAACCGAGCCCGGAGGCAGGAATGCTCAGCCTCTGTTTGGAAGTGAAGAGTGAACAGGGTGCTGCTGATCCCGCAAGCAAGTGCGATGCTTCCCAAGCTAATCCAAGACCGTGTGACCCGCTGACGGTGAGGGGTGAATGGGGAGCTGTAAGTTGCATACAGGCTGGATTTTACAGTGTGCCACATGCACACATCAAGTCTAAGGGGACAAATGACTTGGGCGGAAACTGCAAAGAGGATGATGGAGTGGACAGTTTACGAAATCCCATCCTTGAATCTTGCAGCACTGCAGAAACTGTACCGCTGGCGAACTTGCAGCCTGTGTGTGTTGGTGGCACCCAAACTACACTGAACTGTCTAAACTTTCTGCAGGTGAAATCCAATGGAGTGTTGGAAGTGCAGACTGTATCGGAGGAGATGGTGGGCAGTGTAGCACCTGTGTGTGGTATTGCTGCAGTACAGCCTGTGTTGGACACGGTGCTTGGTGTGATTGCTAAGTGTGACCTGGCACAGCACGCGCTGGTTAAAGCTGAGAACAGATGTACGAAAGATAAGAGTTCAGCGGAGGTCGTAATGGTGGAAAGTACCTACAACACGCAGGTGAAATACCTGGGCATAGGGGTCACGCAGACCGCAGCCAATGGCACAGACAAACCGCGGGGTGAAATCAGCCAGCTGGCCGATTCAAACTCTTCAGCTGCTGCAGCCAGAGGTCCGGAGGCTGCTGATGGTTTGAAACTGACCGAAGCTGTGACCGGCAGTGAGCGGCAAGCTGCAGCCGCGAATGAGAGCAACACAAGAGAAGAGGCGGGGAGCGCGGTCAGTGCACGCACTGAATCGTATCACGCACGGATCGAGGTGGCTGCTGCGAAATGCTTGCCAAGCGGACCTCAGTCCTTCGGAGCTCCTCGTTCCATCGTGAAGATGGTGCAGGGAGAGCCGGGGTTGCCCTCGGTCCATGTAGGAGTTGTCCCCATAAAGCGGGAGCTGACGATCAGGCATCTCCTCGAGGACTGCAGCAAGGAACACGACAGTCCGTGTGAAACCGAAGAAAAATCTGAGGAAGATAACTCTCAGCCTGAAGGTAACTGCTTTTCATTCTGTTCAAATTAGAAAAAAGGGCCGAATATTACAGGGATCTCGAGTATCAGGAACCCTTAAAGTACAAGCTGTACGGGAGAACTTTCTTAAATTTACTTTAAACTTATTGTAGTCTTTAATAAAATGTAGAGTTTGCACCTATGAACATTTACAGTTAGTGTTAGCGAGCTACTAACCGTGGGGGCATCACAGCTGAGCGTAATCCTGGACACATACAGAAAGATATAAAAAGCAAACTTAGGAGCTAAAAGGGTTAAATTTTATGGCCAGGTTGCACAGACTAGGCTTATATTCCCTTTAAGTATAGAGGATTAAGGGGTGATCTAATTGAGATATAATTAGTTGACTGGGTCGATAGAGAGAAACTATTTCCTCTGGTGGGGGGAGTCCAGAACAAGGGGGCAGAACCTTAAAATTAGAGCCAGGCCGTTCAGGGGTGATGTCAGGAAGCACCTCTTCACACAAAGGGTGGTGGAAATCTGGAACTCTCGCCCCCGAAAAGCTGTTGAGGCTGGGGGGTCATCTGAAAATTTCAAAACTGAGATTGATCAATTTTTGTTGGGTAAGGGTATTAAGGGTTACGGAACTTGGCGGGTAGATAGGGAGTTGAGATACAGGTCAGCAATGATCTAATTGAATGGTGGAGCAGGCCCGAGGGCTGAATGGCCTCCTCCTGTTTCTTTAGGACTGAGGTCAGGAAGCACTTCACACACAGAGAGCGATTAATAACTGGGATGGTCACCAGGTGGGGTATCGGAGTTAAAACTTTAGTGATTGAAGGAGTTTGGGGGCTGAAGGTTCAGTTCTATGGTAAAGGCACTATATAAATGCAAATGGATGTTTCTGTGGAAGGATATGCTAGGTGGTCTAAATAGGCTCATTTATCATTGCGAAAGAACAATTTACATTTATTTAACATAGAAAAATGTCCCAAGGCACATCACCGAAACCTAAACTAGACATACATCTACCTGACTGAAATTCTGATGGATCAGTCGTCAAGAAAAATGTCCAGTGTTGTGAAATGTTAGGAGGATCCTTGGACAAAGGCTGTGAGGGGAGCAGTGGAGACTCCCTGACTTGCTATGTCGCGACCTTTGAATGCCCTTTGAGATACTAAAACCAGGTCCTGACTGCCTGTTCAGGTAAATGTTGACATTCCTACAGAACCACTTCAGGGAGTCCTCCCAGAGTCCAGGCCAACATTCCCCCTCGATCAATACCAACAGAACCACTTCAGGGAGTCCTCCCAGTGTCCAGGCCAACATTCCCCCTCGATCAATACCAACAGAACCACTTCAGGGAGTCCTCCCAGTCCAGGCCAACATTCCCCTCGATCAATACCAACAGAACCACTTCAGGGAGTCCTCCCAGTGTCCAGGCCAACATTCCCCCTCGATCAATACCAACAGAACCACTTCAGGGAGTCCTCCCAGTCCAGGCCAACATTCCCCTCGATCAATACCAACAGAACCACTTCAGGGAGTCCTCCCCGTGTCCAGGCCAACATTCCCCTCGATCAATACCAACAGAACCACTTCAGGGAGTCCTCCCAGTGTCCAGGCCAACATTCCCCTCGATCAATACCAACAGAACCACTTCAGGGAATCCTCCCCGTGTCCAGGCCAACATTCCCCCTTGATCAATACCAACAGAACCACTTCAGGGAATCCTCCCAGTCCAGGCCAACATTCCCCTCGATCAATACCAACAGAACCACTTCAGGGAGTCCTCCCAGTGTCCAGGCCAACATTCCCCTCGATCAATACCAACAGAACCACTTCAGGGAGTCCTCCCAGAGTCCAGGCCAACATTCCCCTCGATCAATACCAACAGAACCACTTCAGGGAGTCCTCCCCGTGTCCAGGCCAACATTCCCCTCGATCAATACCAACAGAACCACTTCAGGGAGTCCTCCCTGTGTCCAGGCCAACATTCCCCCTCGATCAATACCAACAGAACAACTTCAGGGAGTCCTCCCCGTGTCCAGGCCAACATTCCCCTCGATCAATACCAACAGAACCACTTCAGGGAGTCCTCCCCGTGTCCAGGCCAACATTCCCCTCGATCAATACCAACAGAACCACTTCAGGGAGTCCTCCCAGTGTCCAGGCCAACATTCCCCCTCGATCAATACCAACTTCAGCTGGTCGTTGCCTCTGATGCCGAATGTGTTGAATTACATTGAAATTACACCATGGCCGAACCAGTCAGTGTTGGTGTTTATCCTTCACGTGAGCAGTATTCCCAATCCATGTATCTGTCCTGTTCCTATATCGCTTTATTCCCCTCTCCTTCAACACTGTCTAAACCATTCTTAAATGTTGACCTGATCCTTGCTTCAATCACTAACTCTTGCAGTGAATTTCACAGCCTGGCAGCCCTCTGTGCAGAACAAAGTTTCTCCTGCACTCTGTCTTAAATTTCTTACATTTAATCTTGTATCTGTGTCCCCTCGTTCTAGACCCTCAACTACTGTTTCTGTCTATTGTGTCCCAATCATTAATAATTTTAAACACCTCATTAATGCCACATTTCCCAACACTTAAAACAAAAATTCATTCCTTGCGTGAAGCACTTTTGAGACGCTTCAAGGAATCGGAACTTAATTTTTTTAAATTGTTTTTGGGCAACACTGGCAGGGCAGCATTTATTGCCCATTTCTAGTTGCCTTGAGGGCATTAAGAGTCAAGTATGTAGTGTAGGACTGGGGTTATATGTTCCCTGGAAGACGTTAGAAAACCAGTTGGGTTTTAATGACAGCTCGGCAATTGACAGATTACTAGATTTATTGAATTCAGTTTTACAACTTGCCACAGCAAGGTTTGAACCGGAAACCTCTGGGTTGCTTGTCCAGGACCATAACCACTAGGCTACTGTTGCACAAGCCCAGTTATTATGTTGGTCTTCTCAGCTATCCCACTGAAGAATTTTGATGAGGAGAGCAACACTTCTACCAGCCTTGTTCAAGACGAGATCCAGGACAACCTCCTTCAGGATGTCCGCGAACCAACCATCGCTCAGCTGCTTCAGGAGAAGACGCTCTATTCTTCTGCAGAGTGGCCAAAGGTGAGTGAACAGAGACAACAGCTTCACGTACAGGCAGCTGGGGGGATAGAGTTTTACTCTAATCTGGGCTGACACTCCAGTGCTGCACTGTCGAGGGTGTTGTCTTTCAGATGAGACGTTAAACCGAGGCCCCGTCTGCCCCCTCAGGTGGACGTAAAAGATTCCATGGCACTATTCAAAGATGAACAGGGGAGTTATCCCCAGTGTCCTGGCCAATATTTATATCTCAACCAGCACAAATTATCTGAGCATTTGTCTCATAGCTGTTTGTGGGAGCTTGCTGTGTGCACATTGGCTGCCACATTTCTTACAGTGCAACAGTGTCTACACCTGAAAAGTACTTCATTGGCTGTTATATGCTTTGGGACGCCCTGAGGTTATAAATGCAAGTTATTTCTTTACTTCTGTTCACGAATTGCATGAGAATATTCTGCCTTTGATCTGAGCTGAACTTTGTTCTCTTTACCAGTAACTGGCCTTCACATTTGCGCTGACTGCTGTTGTATTTTTATATTTTCATCCTCTCAGGATCGAGTCGTCATAAACCGCATCGACAACATCTGCCACGCCGTGCTGAAAGGGAAATGGCCGTCGGCGCAGCAGCAGAACCTCGAGCCTCAGGGCGTGATGTATTCCATGGCGGCTCCGGCAGAGAGCCTGAACGTGAGGAGCTGCCTCAGTGTCCCAGTGCAGGCTGCACACGCCCTCAGCTTTGCTGATGGCTCCGTCTCCTCCCATCAGCTTACAAAGGCAAGTCGTGTGGCTGTCTCCACCCCTAAAGCTTTCCTGGGGCTGTTGCCTGGCCTGTTCATCGTGACATTGACATTGCTGGGAGCAGATTAGCTGCACGACACGTATCGTAAAATCATACAAGACAGAAGGAGGCCATTCGGCCCATCCTGCTTGTGCCGGCTCTTTGAAAGAGCTCTCCAATTAGTCCCACTCCCCCTGCTCTTTCCCCAGAGCCCTGCAAATTTTTTCCCCTTCCACTATTTATCTAATTCCCTTTTGAAAGTTAGTGTTGTGGGCCCTGACCTGAGCAGGATCAATGCGTTATGATGCTCATTTGATTCCTTAAAAGCAGCTAACCTCCCCTGCTCCAAACCCCCCAATCCATCACCTGTTCTGGCGTTAACCTTATTTTTTTTCCAATGAGAAGATTTATTTTCTTAAATGAGGCATTGAGACAATTGTAGGATTTTCTCTCAGCGCTGCGTCACAGTGCGTGGGGATGATTACCATCCCCTTCGATTTGGCTATGAATTGTGCTGCCATGCGATCTAGAGACAAGGATATAAAGTACCTTAGTAAAGAAATGCACTGTGGATTTACAGCATCTCTGCTCACCCTGTGATCACCCTTCAACACTCTGACACGTGGCTGCTTGTTCCCCATTCACTTTAACCCTGTTCCCTGTTACTTTGCAGTGTCTCCCCCTTGACCCTATTGCAGGCTGATGATGTCAATGGCTTCATGTTCCTCAGGCAATGTCCCCCTTCTTTTCAAACCTCCTTCCTGTCATCACCCCTTCTTCAAAACTATCACCAATCGGGTCTCTCCAGGTACTGCCCCGTGTCCCTTTCCTCGCCGAGGTTTTCGAACCCAGCTCTGTGCCCATTTCCTGTTTGAATCCCTCCAGTTCGGCTTCTGCCTTTCTCACGTCCCCGAACAGCCCTAATCTCAGCCACGGCAGTGACTGTGTGACGTTGCCCCTCCTCGACTTCCTCCGCCTCGCCACAGCCTTTGATACAGTCGACCGTGCCGTCATGCTCCATTGTCCAACTCCATGGGACCTCCCTCACATTTTAAAATCTCCAGATGGGGGCATCGCTGGCAAAGCCAGCATTTCTTGCCCATCCCTAGTTGCCCTGAGAAGATGGTGGTGAGCCTTCTTCTTGAACCGCTCTAGCAGTTTGATAAAACTGAGAAACATAGAAGATAGGAGCAGGAGTAGGCCATTCGGCCCCTCGAGCCTGCTCCGCCATTCAATGAGATCATGGCTGATCATCCTAATTCAGTACCCTGTCCCTGCCTTCTCCCCATATCCCTTGATCCTTTTAGCCTTAAGAAATATATCCAACTCCGTCTTGAATATATTTAATGAACTGGCCACTTCAGAGGGTAGTTAAGAGTCAACCGTTGGTGTGGGACTGGAGTCACCTATAGACCCAGACCAGGTAAGGACGGCAGGTTTCCTTCCCTAAAGGACGTCAGTGAACCCGTTGGGTTTTTATGACAATCCGACAGCTTCATGGTCACTTTTACTGATGCCAGATTTTTATTTCCAGGTATTTTAAAATTGAGTTCAAGTTCTCAAACTGCTATGGTGGGATGACCTCACGTACTCAGAATCACAGAATCACAGAAAGCCCACAATGCAGATAGAGGCCATTTTGGCCCATCGAGCCTGCACCGACACATATCCCACCCGATCCCCATAACCCCTACACCGACACATATCCCACCCGATCCCCATAACCCCTACACCAACACATATCCCACCCTATCCCCGTAACCCCACGTATTTAATCCCCCTAACACTAAGGGTTAATTTATCATAGCCAATCAACCTAACCTGCACATTTTTGGACTGTGGGAGGAAACCGGAGCACCCGGAGAAAACCCACGCAAACACGGGGAGAATGTGCAAACTCCACACAGACAGAAATCACAGAAACCCCACAGTGCAGATAGAGGCCATTTCGGCCCATCGAGCCTGCACCGACACATATCCCACCCGATCCCTGTAACCCCTACACCAACACCAACACATATCCCACCCTATCCCCATAACCCCACGTATTTAATCCCCCTAACACTAAGGGTCAATTTATCATAGCCAATCAACCTAACCCGCACGTCTTTGGACGGAAACCGGAGCACCCGGAGGAAACCCACGCAAACACGGGGAGAATGTGCAAACTCTGGAATACTAGTCCAGTAACACCACGCTACCATTCCACACTTATCCAAACAGACAATTTCAGCAACTGTTTCTCATCCCGCTCCATATTATCACCTCTGGAGTTATTCCCGCCCCCAGCAACCAACAAGGATGTGTCCTTCACCCCCCTTCTCCTCTTCATTGATCTGCTGCCCATCGGTGACATCACCCGCGGGCACAGTTTCCGTTAATGCTGATGACACCCAGCTCTCTCTCTACACCACTTGGCCATCTGCGTACTGTAAGTCTGCCTGTCTGACTTCGTCATGGGTGATTTGTATTTTCCTCCAACTGACCATCAGGAAGACTGGAACCATAGTTTTCAGCCCTGTCATAAACAATGTTCTGCTACCACTGATTGAATTCCCCTCCTAGCCGTTTGATCGGACAATAACATCGCTGTCCTCCTTGACAAAGTTGACTACACATCATATTAAATTTAGAATCCTCATCTTCAAATCCCTCCACGTCCTAGGCCCAGCCCATTCTATCTCTGAACCTCCTCTGGTATTAAACCTCCCCCGCGCCCATCTGACTTTGCCTTTTTGTTCATCCCCTTTGCCTCTCCCCATTGGTAGTGGAGCCTTGGCCCCTCTTTCTAGAACACTCTCCCTAAACCTCTCCCCTCCTATAAAACACCCTCTGGATAAGCATGTCCTCGACCAAACTTTTGGCCACCTGTCCTAGATTCTCCCTCCATTGCTTGGTGCCCAGACTTCTACCCTTTTCCATTGGAGAAGTGCCTGGGAGGTTTTATTTTGATGTTAAAGGTGCTGCCTGAGTGCGAGTTGTTGGAGCAGGACTGCCAGATTGAGGGCAGTTTTGGGTGTGGATCGATTGCGAACCCATTTAAGCACGTGGAGCTGTTTGTTGGAAGCGACACACACCAAATACGTTCCAGTACATTTCTCAAAAGCAAAGAGGAGTGTCACTGCAAATGAGTGCGAGTGGCCAAGTCTGCACTCCAAACCCGAAGCACTGATTCCCTGATTGTATCTAAGCCTGGGTAAGTTCACTGAACCACACCAACTTGGAAGCTGGGATTCCATGGCCTCTGATTCCATTCCACTGCCGCCTTTGATGGAGAGCAACAAAAGGAGTCGGAACAGCTGCACGGAGACCCAGTCGTGTCAGCGTCCCACAGCTAGGCAGGCCATGAATGGAGACCGAGGTTAAATGGGAGGTGGGCTACACCTCGCTCCCCCGGCCCACATCTGACTGCTGTATCCCTTGTTCTAGATCAGGGGTTCCCAAACTAGCACACGACACATCTCCGAGGCTTCGTGGGAGAAATCGTCTAATGGGGGATTTTATTTATTTACTAATTTATTTATTACATTTTTATAATAGGCTACTCAGATGAAGCTTTAAAACACTCTGGGAATTTGTTAAATAAAGTAGTTAATTTACTTCATGATGTACCAATGAGAGCACAGAGTCAATGACGTACAGATTTCTCGGTCCAATCACCAGACACTACAGCGTGGTTTCAGTTGCCCAGCAACTGTCCCGTCTAAAGCTTGTGTGCTGGTAGGGGTACGCGGGCAGCTGGTAGATCTGGAAGGGGGGACACAAAAAGTAAAGTTTGGGCACCTCTTCTAGACTATGTAGGTACCCCACCATGAAGTGATTTTCATCCCTCGGCTCTGGTTTGTGTACAACTCCTGTGTGTGTTTTATTCTCCCAGTAAGTTTGTCACAAGTGTTGCTGACACAATGCAATTCTGTTTGGTAAGCAGGAGAGCTTACTCGCATTAACGTTCCCGAGGGATCAAAGGAGAAGGAGGCGGAAATACGAGTTTGAGACAGACCGAGGCGCGAAGAGGAAGAGCCTGGAGGAGGTTGTCCCATCTCTCACTCGCCCTCCTATCATTTTGAATGGGTGGCAAGAGACTGCCATGGACCTCTCGAAGGCGTCGGAGGAGGCATCTGGTTCAGTGCCGGTCATTATCAATACAAGCACGCCAAAGCTGGGATCGCTGGACCCCTCGACTGCTTTCAGGGCAGACATGGCCGGGATCCTGCAGGCAGGCCTCGTCCATCCAGTCACGGGACAGGTGATCAACGGCGCCTTTAGAGGGGATGACATGTCAAGGAGGAGGAGAGGGCGAAGAAAGAATGTCGAAGGAGTGGACATCCTCTTCATGAAGGAGAAAAAACCAGAGCACCTGGTACGTAGGCAAGAGTGATGTGGCGTGGTCGGTAAGGCAGAGCCGATGGCACAAGGAAATGGAATGCTCTTGCAGTCTGCAGCCTGTGATTGTGTCGAGCACTGTCTGGTTTGCCTTCCCACTCTCTGAATTCATGTTGAGTTTGGATGATGTGTTTGAGATGTGCCGTTGGAGTAAGAACCTTAAACCCCTTGAAACAATTCAGAACCAGAACCTATAATTGGAGGGGATAGAAACTGTGATCTGAATAAATTCCAGATGATTGTTCTGCCTTGGTAATGGGGCGACTGCCCCACCCCTCCCCTCCCCGCTGTATTTCCTGTTTAAGTCCTTCCCTCGGTAAGGTGTGTAGAAGATCCCTCTGGTGGCAGAGATGCAGCACCTTCTACATCTCAAAGACTCGAACCTCTGCTTCCCTTGAGGTTGTATGTGAGTGACGGGCTCGCCCTAGGACTGGCTGCTGATTGTGTAGAGTTCTGAAATAGATTTTCCCAGTACCATTTTATTGGGATTTTTTTTTGTCAGAACAGAGATTACAGGGTGATTTTTTTTTTCGTTCCTGGGATGTGGGCGTCGCTGGCAATGCCAGCATTTATTGGCCATCCCTAATTACCCCCGAGAAGGTGGTGGGGAGCCGCCTTCTTGAACCACTGCAGTCGGTGTGGTGAAGGTTACTCCCACAGTGCTGTTAGGGAGGGAGTTCCAGGATTTTGACCCAGCGATGGTGTGTGATTTGGAGGTGGTGATGTTCCCATGCACCTGCTGCCCTTGTCCTTCTAGGTGGAAGAGGTCGTGGGTTTGGGAGGTGCTGCCGAAGAAGCCTTGGCGAGTTGCTGCAGTGCATCTTGTAGATGATACACACTGCAGCCACAGTGCGCCGGTGGTGGAGGGAGTGAATGTTTAAGGTGGTGGATGGGGTGCCAATCAAGCGGGCTGCTTTATCCTGGATGGTGTCGAGCTTCTTGAGTGTTGTTGGAGCTGCACTCATCCAGGCAAGTGGCGAGTATTCCATCACACTCCTTACTTGTGCCTTGTAGATGGTGGAAAGGCTGATAGAGATGTTTAAAATTATGAAGGGACGGTACAGAGTAGATGGAAACAGGCTATTTCTAGAGATTGAGGTTCTAGTACAAGAGGACATGGATACAAGATTAAATGTAAGAAATTTAAGACCGAGAACAGGAGAAACGTTTTTACACCGAGGGTTGTGTGGCTGTGGAATGTGGGTTAGTGATTGAAGCATTGACCATGTCAATATTTGAGACTAGGTTAGGTGGGTGGTTAAAGGAAAGGGAAATAAAGCGATATGGGAACAGGGCGGGCACAGAGGATTAGGATGCTGGTCCTATGGGGCATAAACACCAACATGGACTGGTTGGGCTGAACAGCCTGTTTCTTGTACTTCTATGTTATTAGTGTGTTTGTATTGTCACTAGGCATGCATATCTTCTCCCAATACACTGTAGGAGATACCATGCAAGCCAATTTATGTTTAAATCTGAGCATGCGCTTCCTGTGTTAATCTTAATTCATCACTAATTCATCGCAGCATCAGTGACAGACGTGTAGTTACCAGAACTTCACCACAGAACAGCTTCCCTTTTTATAAAGTGCTTTCTTGTAACTGATGGCCCGAGGCACTTTAGGGGGCGAATGGTACACACTGAGCAGGAAGCTATAGGTAAGGCAATCAAAAGCATGGAGAGCGGTAGGTTTTGAGCAGGAGCAAGGTGGGAAAGGGTTTAGGAAGAGTATTCCAGAGTTCAGAAACATGGTCGGTGATGGATGGTAAATCAGAGGCCTTGAGGCAGTGTGTTTGATAGAACAGGGCGGTGGAAACAGATTCAATAATAACTTTCAAAAGGTAATTGGATAAATACTTAGAATTATATAGAATCGACAGCGCAGAAACAGGCCATTCAGCCCATCAGGTCCGTGCCGGTGTTTATGCTCTACACGAGCCTCCTCCCACCCTCTTCACCTCACCCTATCACCATATCCTTCTATTCCTTTCTCCCTCGTGTGTTTATCCAGCTTCCCCTTAAATGTATCTCTGCTATTCGCCTCGACCACTCCCTGTGGTAGCGAGTTCCACATTCTCACCACTCTCTGGGTAAAGAAGTTTCTCCTCAATTCAATTTTTTCAATTTCAATTTTATTTTATTTGTCACACAACCAAATACAACAAGTGAAATCCAGTCAGTGAAATGCTTTTTCCTTAACGAGCCGAGCGCACCAAGCAGCAAAGGACACTTAGCTGCTGGTACGCACGGAGCCCGCAAGGACGGCAGCCATCTTCATCGGCGCCATCACAATAGGGTCCGCTCTCGCCTCGCTCCGCCTTTCCAGAATTCCCTATTGGCTTTACTTATTTATGATCCCTAGTTTTGGATTCCCCCGTAGTATCTTCCTCTAATTGGGCCCTTCCGCCTTCAACAAATGGTTTAAATCATTAAGGAATGAACTTGAAGCGGGAACATTTGCAGGGCTATCGGGAAAGGGCAGGGGAATGGGACTAACTGGAGAGCTCTTTCAAAGAGCCAGCACAGGCCTGATGGGCCAAATGGCCGCCTCCTGTGCCGCACGATAGGCCGAATGGCCGCCTGTGCTGTACGATGGGCCGAATGGCCTCCTGTGCTGTATGATGTGCCGCATGGCCTCCTGTGCCGCACGATAGGCCGAATGGCCGCCTGTGCTGTACGATGGGCCGAATGGCCGCCTGTGCTGTACGATGGGCCGAATGGCCTCCTGTGCTGTATGATGGGATGAATGGCCTTCTGTGCCGTATGATGGGATGATTGGCCTCCTGTGCTGTATGATGGGATGAATGGCCTCCTGTGCCGTACGATGGGCTGAATGGCCTCCTGTGCTGTATGATGGGATGAATGGCCTCCTGTGCTGTACGATGGGCCGAATGGCCTCCTGTGCTGTATGATGGGCCGAATGGCCTCCTGTGCTGTATGATGGGCCGAATGGCCTCCTGTGCCGTACGATGGGCCGAATGGCCTCCTGTGCTGTATGATGGGATGAATGGCCTCTTGTGCTGTACGATGGGCCGAATGGCCTCCTGTGCCGTACGATGGGCCGAATGGCCTCCTGTGCCGTACGATGGACTGAATGGCCTCCTGTGCTGTATGATGGGCTGAATGGCCTCCTGTGCTGTACGATGAGATGAATGGCCTCCTGTGCTGTACGATAGGATGACTGGCCTCCTGTGCTGTATGATGGGATGAATGACCTCCTGTGCTGTACGATGGGCCGAATGGCCTCCTGTGCTGTACGATGGGATGAATGGCCTCCTGTGCCGTGTGATGGGATGAATGGCCTCCTGTGCTGTACGATGGGCCGAATGGCCTCCTGTGCCGTGTGATGGGATGAATGGCCTCCTGTGCTGTACGATGGGATGAATGGCCTCCTGTGCCGTACGATGGGATGAATGGCCTCCTGTGCCGTACGATGGGATGAATGGCCTCCTGTGCTGTACGATGGGATGAATGGCCTCCTGTGCTGTACGATGGGCCGAATGGCCTCCTGTGCTGTACGATGGGCCGAATGGCCTCCTGTGCTGTACGATGGGATGAATGGCCTCCTGTGCCGTGTGATGGGATGAATGGCCTCCTGTGCTGTACGATGGGCCGAATGGCCTCCTGTGCCGTGTGATGGGATGAATGGCCTCCTGTGCTGTACGATGGGATGAATGGCCTCCTGTGCCGTACGATGGGATGAATGGCCTCCTGTGCCGTACGATGGGATGAATGGCCTCCTGTGCTGTACGATGGGATGAATGGCCTCCTGTGCTGTACGATGGGCCGAATGGCCTCCTGTGCTGTACGATGGGCCGAATGGCCTCCTGTGCTGTACGATGGGCCGAATGGCCTCCTGTGCCGTGTGATGGGATGAATGGCCTCCTGTGCTGTATGATGGGATGAATGGCCTCCTGTGCTGTATGATGGGATGAATGGCCTCCTGTGCCGTACGATGGGCCGAATGGCCTCCTGTGCTGTATGATTCTGTGATGTGGGATTTTCTTTTTAATGAAGGAGGCGGAACTGTCGAAGCAGCTTTTCTCTGGGGCAGCCCGCTCTGCCGACAGCATGTCCAGCATGATGATTAAACTCCCCCAGGGTAAACAGCGACTGCCGACAGAGGAAGAGCAGAAAAACAAGAGTCTGATCGAGTGGCTGAGGCAGCACCCCACGTACACCATGGATGTGTCCAACCTGGCTCCTGTAAGTATACTGTCAGCATCTTTGGACAGGAAGGCAGGGGAAATCGGAGAGAAATAACAAATCGCCCTTTTCTACAGCTCCTTCATGTAACAAAACGCGCCAAGGCACTTTGTAGGGGCAGCAGTGGACATCAACCAGGAAATGAGGCCACTGACTGAAGGTAGTGGTCAGAGGTATGTTCTGAGGAGGGTTTTGAAGGAGGTGAGAGAGGTAGCAAACCAGACATTTAGGAGGAGACTGAGTGCCGGGACATTCTGGTTGAAACTCTGCCACTGAGGGTGTTGCAAAGGGAGGGACGTAAAATAGAGCAGAGACTAACAGGATTCATTTCCGAGACTTTATTTACTTGTGTGATAGTTTGCATGTGCAGAAATGAATGGGTGTGGTGCACCTCAACATGTCGCATAGGTGTTTTGTTAAAAGCTACGTGATGTTTTCTACCTCTTTCCCACCCATCTCTTCCTTTCCCTCCCTGCCCAACGCAAGGCTGGATTATCTCACTGTTCTGTTTCTGTGGCAGAATTGTACGGCAATTTTACACGGGCTTTCAGAGCGGCCCAAACAGAGGAGGCATCGCTGCAAGGATCCCAGCAAACTGGACATCAACACACTGACTGGGGAGGAGAGGGTTCCTGTCGTCCATAAGGGAAGTGGTAGAAAGGTAAGATAGTGTGTGGAGCTGGGGGTGTCATTCGAAAGGATTCACCCATTTGAGTGGTTATAAAGGGATGTAAAATGAGAATTAACTCAGCGTGATCGAGTTGGTTCTGTAATTTAAAGCTGTGGTCCTCACTGGGGCAGGTGTTGGAGCATGAGCACTTGATGCCACAGTGCAGGTGTGTTGCTCCCCTTGTTTGGCTCCATGCCAAAGCTACAGTGAGCTGTGGAGGGCTCAGCACGTCCCTCGGATGGACGATGTGGTCCTGCCTGGCTGCTTCCCAGTGGGCACTGGAGCTCTGGGAGCATGGCTGTCCGACTGTGTGTCTCCTCGGCAGAAAAAGGTGCTGAAGGATGGGAACAGCTTCTCGACCTTTCAACAAAACTTGAAACCATAATGAAAATGTTAGCTGAATTCACGTTATTTGAATAAGACGCTTTCTCTTTCTGGGTACCCGCTACAGCTCTGTCAGACGGCCATATTCCGAAGGGTGGCACTATCGCGTCAGTTCCGGCTTTCAGCACCTAATCCAGGCTGACGCTTCAGTGCAGTACTAACTGAGGGAGTGCTGCACTGTGGGAGGTGCCGTCTTTCAGATGAAATGTAAAAGATTCCATGGCACTATTCAAAGAAGAGCAGGGGAATTCTCTTGGTGTCCTGGCCAATATTTATATCGGAGGGATGTGATGCCCTTTGTATCCAAAATGCCTGTTCAGGTCAATGTAAAGGATCGCACGGCTATTTCGAAGAAGAGCAGGAGCGTTCTCCTCTGTGTCCTGGCCAATACCCCTCAACCAACAGCACTAAAAAAAAAATCAGGTTCGCTGGCCATTTATCTCATTTGATGTTTGTGGGATCGTGCTCTGCACAAATTGCAAATTGCCTACATAAGGACAATGACGGTGCTTCAGAAGTAATTAATCAGCTGTAAAGCGCTTTGGGACAAGGTGAGGGGGGTTATGCAAGTACAAGTTCTTTCTTAAAAGCTGTTTGTTCTATTCTGGATCTTCAGCTAGGGGGAGCGATGGCACCGCTGATAAAGGAGCTGGCAAGATGGCTGGACGCAAACCCAGAGTATGCTGTTGCACCAGAGTGGGCAGAAATTGTGAAGCATTCGGTAAGTACTCGCACTCTGTAAAATAACTCCTGGGTCCAGATGGTGGGGGGAGGGGCACACACTCACCCATTTGTTTTTTTATGTAGCTGGGTGTTAAAAGCTTGGACAGTTTTCAAGGCATAATACCGAAATATTAAGAGCAGCAAGGTTCCAGACTTGACTCTGTGCGAAGTTGACAGTCATATTAAGGACACTAGTCTAAAAATTAGAGCCAGACCTTTCAGGAGTGAAATTGGGAACACTTCTACACACACAGGGTGGTAGAAGTTTGGAACTCTCTTCCGCAAACGGCAATTGATGCTAGATCAATTGTTAATTTTAAATCGGAGATTGATAGATTGATAATCAAAGGTATTAAGGGATATGGGCCAAAAGCTCGAGCCAGTGAGCCCAATCCCAGAGCTCGAGCCAGTGAGCCCAATCCCAGAGCTCGAGCCAGTGAGCCCAATCCCAGAGCTCGAGCCAGTGAGCCCAATCCCAGAGCTCGAGCCAGTGAGCCCAATCCCAGAGCTCGAGCCAGTGAGCCCAATCCCAGAGCTCGAGCCAGTGAGCCCAATCCCAGAGCTCGAGCCAGTGAGCCCAATCCCAGAGCTCGAGCCAGTGAGCCCAATCCCAGAGCTCGAGCCAGTGAGCCCAATCCCAGAGCTCGAGCCAGTGAGCCCAATCCCAGAGCTCGAGCCAGTGAGCCCAATCCCAGAGCTCGAGCCAGTGAGCCCAATCCCAGAGCTCGAGCCAGTGAGCCCAATCCCAGAGCTCGAGCCAGTGAGCCCAATCCCAGAGCTCGAGCCAGTGAGCCCAATCCCAGAGCTCGAGCCAGTGAGCCCAATCCCAGAGCTCGAGCCAGTGAGCCCAATCCCAGAGCTCGAGCCAGTGAGCCCAATCCCAGAGCTCGAGCCAGTGAGCCCAGTCCCAGAGCTCGAGCCAGTGAGCCCAGTCCCAGAGCTCAAGCCAATGAATCCTGTTTGGCATAAAAATAAAACAAAAAAGGTGACTCAACCGTGGTTAACAAGGGAAATTAGGGATAGCATAAGATCCAAGGAGAGGACATATAATTTGGCCAGAAAAAGCAGCAAACCTGAAGATTGGGAGCAGTTTAGGATTCAGCAAAGGAGGACAAAGGGATTAATTAAGAGGGGGAAAATAGATTGAGAGTAAGCTTGCAGGGAACATAAAAACTGACTATAAAAGCTTCTATAGATATGTGAAGAGAAAAAGATTGGCGAAGTCAAGCGTAGGTTCCTTGCAGTCAGAATCAGGGGAATTTATAATGGGGAACAAAGAAATGGCAGAGCCAATTAAATACATACTTTGGTTCTGTCTTCACAAAGGAGGACACAAATAACCTCCCAGAGATGTTGGGAAACATAGGGTCTAATGAGAGGGAGGAATTGAAAGAAATCAGTATTTGTAGGGAAATGGTGTTAGGGAAATTGATGGGATTGAAGGCCGATAAATCCCCAGGGCCTGATAATCTACATCCTAGGGTACTTAAGGAAGTGGCCCTAGAAATAGTAGATGCATTGTTGATCATCTTCCAAAATTCTATAGACTCTGGAACAGTTCCCATGGATTGGAGGGTAGCTAATGTAACCCCACTATTCAAAAAAGGTGGTAGGGAGAAAACGGGGAATTATAGACCGGTAAGCCTGACATCGGTAGTGGGGAAAATGCTAGAGTCCATTATAAAAGATGTAATAACAGAGCACTTGGAAAACAGTGACAGGATCGGACAAAGTCAACATGGATTTACAAAAGGTAAATCATGCTTGACTAATCTACTGGAAATTTTTGAGGATGTAACTGGTAGAATAGATAAGGGAGAACCAGTGGATGTGGTGTATTTGGACTTTCAGAAGGCTTTCAATAAGGTCCCGCATAAGAGATTAGTGTGCAAAGTTAAAGCACATGGGATTGGGGGTAAGGTACTGTCTTGGATAGAGAACTGGTTGGCAGACAGGAAGCAAAGAGTTGGAATAAACGGATCTTTTTCCGAGTGGCAGGCAGTGACTAGTGGGGTACCGCAGGGATCGGTCCTAGGACGCCAGCTATTCACAATATATATAAATGATCTAGACGAGGGAACTAGATGTAATATCTCCAAGTTTGCAGACGACACAAAGCTGGGTGGGCGTGTGTGCTGTGAGGAGGATGCCGAGAAACTCCAGTATGATTTGGACAGGTTGGGTGATTGGGCAGATGCAGTATAATGTGGATAAATGTGAGGTTATCCACTTCGGTGGCAAAAACAGGAAGACAGATTATTATCTGAACGGCAATAGATTGGGAAAAGGGGAAGTGCAACGAGACCTGGGTGTCCTTGTGCACCAGTCGCTGAAGGTAAGCATGCAGGTGCAGCAGGCGGTTAAGAAGGCAAATGGTATGTTGGCCTTCATAGCGAGAGGATTCGAGTACAGGAGCAAGGATGTCTTGCTGCAGTTGTACAGGGCCTTGGTGAGACCACACGTTGAGTATTGTGTGCAGTTTTGGTCGCCTTATCTGAGGAAGGATGTTCTTGCCATGGAGGGAGTGCAGCGAAGATTCACCAGACTGATACCTGGGATGGCATGAATGACGTATGAAGAGAGATTGGGTCCATTGGGCTTGTATTCGCTAGAGTTTAGAAGAATGAGAGGGGATCTCATTGAAACGTATAAAATTCTAACAGGACTAGACAAACTAGATGTTCCCGATGGTCGGGGAGTCTAGAACCAGGGGTCACAGTCTAAGGATAAGGGGTAAGCCATTTAGGACAGAGATGAGGAGGAATTTCTTCACCCAGAGAGTGGTGAACCTGTGGAATTCTCTACCACAGAAGGCAGTTGAGGCCAATTCATTAAATATATTCAAGAAGGAGTTGGATATATTTCTTAAGGCTAAAGGGATCAAGGGATATGGGGAGAAAGCAGGGACTGGGTACTGAATTTGGATGATCAGCCATGATCTCATTAAATGGCGGAACAGGCTCGAGGGGTCGAATGGCCTACTCCTGCTCCTATCTTCTATGTTTAATCCCAGAAAGTGCGTGTCCAGGGCTGTCTGGTGATGACAGGATTAGGCTTGGCTGTGATATGCTGTATGGTTGAATTGAATAGCCAGCCTACACTCCCTGCCTGAGCTCAAATGTAACGGATGCCCACTTCGGCAAGCTACTACCGGACCGGCAGCCCTGTGGAAGGAAATGTACCCCAGCACAGGCCAGCCCCAGCCAGAAGGGAACAGGAGGAGGCCATTCGGTCCCTCGAGCTTGCTCCGCCGTTTTAATTTGATCAGGGCTGATCTGTACCTCAGCTCCATTTACCTGCCTTTGCTCCATGCCCCTCGATACCCTTACCCAAGAAACATCTAACAATCTCAGCCTTAACGGGAAGAAAATTACCGTTAACCTAGGGTGGGACTTTTGGTTTTGCACTGCTGAGGATTGAGGCATGTCACTGCCTAAGGTTATGAGATGCTGTTGCATTTCCTTAAATGGCTTTTTATTTTGTGTCTTCAGGGCTTTCTGCCAGAGAGTAAGTTCAGCCGCATCCTGACTGAGCCCGTGGTGAAAGAGGTCGGCGGCAGAAAGAGAGGGAGGAGACCGAGGAGCGAAATGGCCAAGGCCGGCGGAGTTCTGACTGAGACCGCCTCGGCAATGGGACCAATGTTCATGAACGGGCTGATCGCCGGGATGGACCTGGTGAGCCTGCAGAACCTTCGAAATATTCACAACCTTCAGTTAGCCGGGCTGATGGGATTCCCAGCTGGCTTCGCCGCCATCCCTTCCGGAGAGGACGGCAAGAGCAGCCTGAACATGTTGCCCATGATGCTCCCCGGGGTGGCTGGGATGTCGCATGTGTTTGGCGTTGGGGGATTGTTGAACAGCCCATCAGTGGTGTCAAGTACCAGCACTTCGAGTACGTGTACCTTGACAATGAGCGCTTCTTCGAAAGAGGATAAAGGCAGCGAACAGAAGGGTAGTGCTGCAGAGTCGATGAAACACGAGGAAGGTTCTTCATCCGGAGATAAGCCTGGCCCAAGTTCATCTTTCCCCGACTCTGGTGAAGTCCGAGTCACCACCAGCAATCCGTTGTCCTTCAACCCATTCCTGCTGCAGGGCATTCCCGCCGGATTAATTTACCCATCCATGTTTCTTCCACATGGCATCGGCATGGCAATGCCTGGCTTCGCACAAGCCGGACACTCTGAGGCGGAGAGCACCGAGAGCCCAAAGAAGAAGAGGAAGAAAGTAAAGGAGGAGACTGCAAACGATGGGACTGAACCCAGCCCACAGCAAATGACTGCTGAGGAGAGCACGGGGAAATCGACAGACTCCACTGCCGTGCCGGACACTTCTGGGCAGGAGACTGAAAAAAACTCTGTAGAGGGTACCCAGAATGCTGAGTAGAATTTGTATTTGCTTTTAGGTCAACTCTAGGTTTTCTTGATTTCAAAATTTAAACCATGTTTATGACCCTTTCTCTCCTGCCTGGTCTCTTCCCTCCACACCCCCCCCCCCCCCCCACCGCTATGTGCAGCCTAGGAACGTAAAGCAGTTGTGTTAAACTCATCCTGCGAATTTGTTTTAATGGTATGTTTTTAATTGGGTAGCCACAATCTCCATGGCATGAACTATGCTTCGATTGTTGGCATGGAGATTATGGTTGGCCGATCTTTGGGGAGGGGGAGAGGTGGGGAGGGAAAAATGAGCTGATTCTCCGTACACCATCCAAATATATCACACAAGGGGGTCGTCGACATTTTATTCAATGCCTCTTGCTCTAGTTTCGTCAGTATTTCACCTCCCATTTTTTTGTGAAACACTGGTCACGGGAGGGGCGGGGAGGGATTCTGCCAGCTTAACCCTCCCTGGCTGGTGAGAGGGAGAGGGTTTATGTGCTTGTCCTGCCTTTACACAGTACCAGTAGCCTGTTGGTGAGTGCGTTGTTAGGGGATGCAGTGTGTCACGGTCTAATAAACTCTAATAGGAGTGCGTATTTCACACGATAGCTGTTCCACTTTCTCTTACTATATTAGAACAAATTGAAGCGTTTGATATTGGGGCAGGGGTGGGGGGGAAATAAAAATTCCAATGACGCCTCTTCAGGATTAATCCCCTTGAATATTTTGCAAATTAGCCTTTTAAAAGATGCAATGAGTGGAAAGGTTTTAGAAAAATTCTGTACATTTTTTGTTGTACCTCTGAATTGGGGAGCCAGTGGCCAAGCTCATCTCCTTAGACTGAAGGGATTTGTGTTCTATCACTGGCACCCTCATCATGCCACACGTATGGTCCAATATCTAGTAAGAGTCAGTAACCCTGTGAGGCACCCTGATATTGTTATTTTGAGACAAGCTGATGTAAATACTAGTCCTGATATGCAAAGATGAACTGACGCTGTGGAACTCCACTTACAGATCAGGTTAGTTGGTTTTAACTAGTATCGGTTGAAGATCACCAGTTATGAAACTGATTTGAGATGGTTGCCAGATAATGGCAGCTTGCTTTGCATTTGTCTCCTGTCAACAGCCAGAATCAATACCAATTCTGTCCCTGTATCTGCTCATCCCACCAGTGTGCCAGCCAACCTGTGTTGGCTGACTACACCTGCTGCAGGTTTCCATCTCACTTTCCTCCCACACCCCTGCCCTCCACCATCCCCCAAAATAATCTGCACAGGAAACTTTGTGCTATCCGGCACCGACGGGACCGAGCTGTTGCCGTCCCATCAAAACTGCCGGACAAACCAGTGCTAATGTTGAAACATACGGAGATTTTGAGCTCCGTATCTGGCAACAAACCCTGTTGCTTAGCAACAGCTTCTAAACAGTCGGCCGTACCTTGCAAGCGTCTCTGTAGCTTAGCAACAGCTTCAGCGAGACCTTGCAGAGCCTGACTGGTGGGGGAAAAAAAGCAACAAAAAGAAAAAAAACCTAACTAAACGGCTCCTGATTTTTGCCGGTGGCTCGAGCATTCCAGACAGTTAACCTCCGGATAAACCAAAGTTTCCTGTACTAATTAATTTTGGTCCTTCCAAATCTGCAAGACAGCGTTTTAGAATTCAAAGCCTTAGCTTCACAGAATATGTGATGCCTGCTCCCACAGTGAGGCATTGGGACACTGGTTTCCCTGTAGCAAGAGGGGAGAAGATTCTGATTCCTACTTTAGTAATTTTGTGTAATTATAAAGTTAAATACACAGTAGGTGTGAGAGTGGAAGATGAGCTTTTCCTGTTGCTGTATAACACTTAATTTTGGGGGATTTTAATTGTTTGTTTTATGAGGGGTGGGGGGGACACAAAATTATAATCCCCAGAAATACTTTTCTGCCATTCTTTTAGCCTTTAGCTTAGTTAAAACTTAGTGAATTGTATCGATAAATTGTTTTTTTTAAACATTTTTTTTAAAAAAGAGGGTCATCAAGGAACAATTTGCTTAATGACTCATTCTGAATCCAGGTCCTTCCCCAGTTCACTACTAGTTGGTCCCTTGTTCCCAGGTGGGTGGCAGTGTGAGTGCAGCCCATTAGCTTGGCTGGGAGACTGTACAAAGTAACATTGCAGTGGCAGCATGCACTGCGTTAGTCATTACTTAATAAAATGCCCTTCTCTTCTCCCCACCCTAACCCACACTTTTTGCTACGAAGATGCCAGATTGCAGTGTAATTGCGGCTGATCAACAGATAGGGAGATCCTGTAAAGAAATGATATCACAATGGCAGCGTGTATTGAATGAGTTTTTAACTCTCTCAGCTCCCTTACCCTTGCCCTTCCCTTCCTTTCCCCTTAACCTCTTTGACAATACCAGCAGACAAACACAGCAGGTGGACACGCTAGCTTCAGTTAAGCCAAGCAAAGTCCCCTGGAGCCAGGCGTTCCACCAGGTCCCGACTGAGCTTGGCAATGAAACTTTTAGTTGGCGGTTTATTTCCAAAGGGAATATCAAGTCTCGAAGTATTCACAAAGTTTACTGTCCACTGAAGTTTTTTTTAAAACAAGTGTTGGTTTTCATTTTCTTTACTGTTACAACCTTACATAAGTTATGGATTTGTGCCGAGGTCCAAATGTTGAGTCATATATTTCGTTATTGCATTATTTATTCATCTGTTGAATGTCAATGTGTTTTTTTATTATATATAATAATTATTCTGAATCACTAACTATAAAATTCTGACTGTCTTCTGTTTTTTTTGTCTTGAAGGCAAGCAAATGGTTTTCGATTTTTGCACGGCATATTCAGCAGTTTGATGAAGTCTAAAAAGTTTAATAATTTCCAAAAACTTTTATTGATTAGATTTTTTTTTAACAAAAAGAAGCACTGTGTTTAATGAGACTGTGTCCCATCTGTTCGTCTGCACTGAGTTCTAATAACCAGAATCACTTTTTTTAAAGAAACGGAACACTCCGCCGAGTCCTGCACTGTGCACAGTTGCCCACGGTTTGTTATATCAGGCAGCGATTAACCCTGAATTGCCCTGCAAAAGGCAAAGGCGCCTATCTTGGTTCCACAATGGATATTTAGTAATAATAGTAGAAGTGGATCTGACATGGCTATGAATCCTGGGAAATGTGGGCCAGTTAAATGTTCCGCAAATGACACTGAAATGTTACAAATACATCTCTGGGAGTGGGGGGGAGCGGAGGAGGAGAGTTAAAGGCATCAGAATTCAGGTGACGATACAATATTGTCCGACCCTCCTCCTCCCCCCAGTACCCCTGTTGCATCCTGCTGCTCTCCTGACTGTCTGTCGGTTATTGACCTTACAGCTGCCCTTTCCCCGTTTTGGATCATGTTATCAGAAATTAGCTGCAGACAGCTGGAAATTTACATCAAGCAAAGAAGTGTAATATTTCACAAGAGAGCGCAGGTGGACACCATACTGGTTTACTCTGGTGAATGGTTGTGGCGGGAGACAGGCTCCCTTTGTATTAGTTAACAGTTTTAGGATACTTTTGGTACAAATTTGAGGTCAGTTGAGGCATATCTTGTCCATGAGGTTAAAGAGTTTGTGAAGCGAAATGTTTTACAGCCCCTGGTAAGGGCTGTGCAGCATGAAGTATCAGTTCTGCGCTGATGATGCTGTGGATGGGACCCTGTAGCAGGTAATGTTGTAGCAGTAGTGTGCACAGTTTAGCTATTGTCGGAACTGTCCATCCCTGTTTTCAGGGAGGTACTGGATTGCAGTATGACCCTGACTGGCACATTTAAAGTGATGTTACAGTGGCAGCATCAGAGCGGGAGGGCACAGGATTAATTTCCTCGCTCTACTCCGTTCCTGATTTGAGGGGAGGAGCAGAGCACGGATTCTGACCTCTTGTTGGGCAAGGAGGGCAAAGTTCAGGTGAGAATGTACTTGTCGGGTCGCTGATCTGCACCTTCTACTGGCTTGGCAGAGGGACTTTGGTAGAGGTCTGGGTGCAGGTAGCCTGCCCTCCCTCCCTCGTTGAAGATTAAATTTGCCGAAAGCTTTAAAAACGGGCAGGAAACCAGAGTCAGTTGTTGGAGAAGTGAAGAGATCCTTTCAAACTTGTAGGATAGCAGTGTGCTGAGTCCTGGGGGAGGGTCCTGGGGGAGAGTCCTGGGGGAGGGTATGCAAGCATTAGTTACTGATGGCTGAAAGATTTGATTCCTTTTTTTGTTTCTCTGGTTACTACCGTAAGCTTGTTCAAACAACAAATGCCAGCGACTACATTGGGGGAGGGTTGGGGGCTCTGTCACCGTGGAGTCACTGAATCTGACCATTGGAGAAGTTGAATTTAACACTGCTATAGTGACCATCTCTGAAGCAGCTGGTTTAATGGCTCTACAGCCTGCGGATTCTGATTCAAATCACTGGGCTCCTCGGCAATATTCTCATTAAGCTGTGCAGCGGCCTGGAGGTCCGGCGCAGGCAGCTCAGCGGCTTTTAAACGGGAAAAACCGCGCCTGCGCAGAAATTTGAATGGGCCGCGCGCAGCCCGTTAAAGGGACAGCGCCCCCCCAAAAAATTAGCGGGAACATTGCTTCTTGGTATCTTCTTCCAACCCATGTTTTCCCTGATGAGGTCATCAATATGAGTTCTAAACAAAACTATAATTTAAAGAAAGGATCTTGAAGTTGATTCTAACTTTGCTTGCAATTTTGTCTTTAAATCTCGCGCATTCCCCTCTCCCCCTCCAAAAAAAGAAGCTGGGGTGAATGAACACAGGAACAGGAGTAGACCATTCAGCCCCTCGAGCCTGTTCCACCATTCGATTAGATCAGGGCTGATCTGTACCTCCACTCCATTTACCTGCCTTTGCTCCGTATCCCTTGATAGCCTTACCCAACATGAATCTGTCGATCTCTGATGTGGTCTGACCAAGTCTCTGTACAACTGAAGCATCGCTTCCTCCTCTTTGTATTCCAGCCCCCTTGAGCTAAAGGCCAACATTCCATTTAGCCTTTTTGATTACCTTTTGTATCTGTGGACTGGCTTTTAGTGATTTGTGTACATGGATACCTAAATTCCTCAGCTCCTAGTCTTCCAGTTAAGAAAATATTCCAATTTGTCTTTCTCCGATTTAAAGTGGATGACCTCACACTTTCCCATATTGAATTCCATATGTGGAAGCAAGTCATCCTCGGTTCCGAGGGACTGCCTGAGAAGAAGAAGGTAGCTTTTCCCACCCAGTTTGTCGATGTCCCATTGACACAACTTACTGTCTCTTCAAATTTGAATAAACAACTCTATATTCCTTTATCCAAGTCATTAATATATATGGTTAAATGCTGAGCCCCCAGTACAGACCCCTGATCAACACCACTTATCACAACCTGCCAATCAGAAAATGTTTCCTTTATCCCTACTCTCTTTTTCAGTGCAGTACTGAGGGAGTGCTACACTGTTGGAGGTGCCGTCTTTCGGATGAGACGTTAAACTGAGTCCACGTCTTCCCTTTCAGGTGGACGCAAAAGATCATATGGCACTATTCGAAGAAGAGCAGGGGAGTTCTCCCCAATGTCCTGGGCAATATTTATCCCTCAACCAACGTCACTTTTTTAAGAAAAACAGATTATCTGGTCATTATCTCATTGCTGTTTGTGGGATGTTGCTGCGCTCAACTTGGCTGCTGCGTTTCCCTACAACAGTGAATGCACTTCAAAAAAGTACTTAATTGGCTGTAAAGTGCTTAGGAACGTCCTGAGATTGTGAAAGGCGCTATAGAAATGCAAGTTCTTTCTACCTCCCAACCAATTACCAACCCATGTTGCAAGGTTACCTCAAATTCAATGTGCTTTTAGTTTGGCTGCTAATCGCCTGAGCGGAACCGTATCAAATGCCTTGTGGAAGTCTATAGAGACAACATCCATAGACACTGCCCTATCCTGCATGCTGGTGACCTCATCAAAACTTTCAGCTAGACTAGTGAGACATGACCTATTCTTCACAAATCCATGCAGAGACTCTCTTTGATCAGCTCTTACTTGTCCAAGTGCTCTGTCACTGATAGATTTCAGTCACTTCCCCACAACTGATGTTAAACTGACAGGTCTGTAGTTACCTGGTTTGTTCTTCCTTTCTTAAATAATGGAGTAACATTTGCAATTATCCAATCCAAAGGCACATTTCCTGAATCTAGAGAGCTTTGGAAAATTATGACTAACACATCTGCAATTTCCTCACCTGTTTCTTTCAATATCCTGGAGTAAAAGCCATCAGGGCCTGGAGATTTGTCTATCTTAAGTCCCATTTATTTACTACATTACCAATTTTGTACTTGTATTGAATCCACTAAGTTCTTCCCCGTGACTTATTTTCACTTGTACCGCTGGTACTTTGTCCTCTTCCTCCGTTGTGAAAAGGGATACAAAGCACTAATTTATCATGTCTGCCATTTCCTTATTGTCCATTGTAGTCTTGCTGACTTTAATGGACCCACATTCCCCTTTACAACTCTTAAATTTATAAAAATTTTCTTCGCTTTGATAGCCCTTGCAAGTTTTTTTTATACTCCCTTTTTGCACCTCGTTACTTTCTTATCGCTTTGTTGCTTTTTATAGCTCTCCAGTCGGCTGGATTTCCCACCTTGCATTTATGTAAGCCTTTTAATCTTATCTCATTTGTTGACCATGGTTGCTTAACTTATACAAGTGGATCTGTTGGCTTTTAGAAGTATGCACTAGTTTTGTGTCATACCAAATACTTTGAATACTTCCCATTGTTTGGTCCCTTGTCCAAATGACCATACAGGGTAAGATTCTGGCTTTTCACCATGCTCTTGTATCAGTATCTCCAATAAATGGTGTTGATTGGAATTTCCCTTGTTGAGCGAATGTTACGATAATATTTTCTGAATCCCACTGCCCTAGTTCCTGGTCTAATACTAGTATTTAGCGCTGGCGTCCGTCCGTTGATATTTCCGCAAGCACGGGTCACGTAACTCCACCCCCCACCCCATGTATCTTCTTGCTGTTAGCAGCAACACAACCCGATTGCTTGTATTGGACTTCCTCTTTTACTAGTTGCCCAGTAGTATTGCACTGAACGGTGCTGCATCAGGAGTGTTTTGAGTGTGGTAGAAGCACAGTTTAGTTGCTTGTGCACACCAGTCTAGTCTGGAAAAGCAGAGCCCGTTGCACTTCAAGCACATGTTGGTTTAGCTTTCAACTCCTGGTGAAAATTCCAAAGGGAAGACCAGATGGGCCCATTGCCACAGACCATTAGAAATGTTGACGTACAGCACTGCTGGTGCAAGACCACTTCTTGGAGTGGGCTTGTTTGGGCCTAATGGCCCTTTCCTGTTCCTAAAAATTCTTCAGTATGGTTCATTATTGATGCCAAAATGTGGCCGTGTTATTGGCACTGTCTGGCATTGGGTGCAGAAGATGGTGACAGACCCAACCCCGATCATACAGTCTAACTGAGGGAAATAGTGCTCAAATAGCTTTTGAGGGTAGCCTGTTTGGCTTGAGCAGACCAACAGATGGGAGTTAAGTCTCTTTATAGCAAAATAGCTCTTACTGCGCAGTGCCCTGTGCAGACTTTGCATTTCCTGCTACAAGACTCTTAACACTAAAAGCTTTGCAAAGAGGAGGAACAGTGAAAATTCATAGAAGCCATTCCTGCTTGTAGACGATGAGCCCTTTAGTTCTCGATGTGTAATGATGAGTGCATCTTGTGTTTTTTTTAAATAAACAATGAATCTTGAAAATTTGATGCGGATGTGCGCACTACAGGGGGCCACTTTGATGTGTCAAACCTGAAGTCAGGATGAATCCTTTTACTTGAACCCAGCAAAAATCTCATTTAAAATCATTTGTCTGAGATCCAGATCCCTGTCTAAAGAGCACTTTTTAAAGTGTCATGGAGTTGCAATCTCTAATTAAATCAATCCCCAAATAATATCATCTTTCCTTTTGCTCTTTATGGTAAATTGACCAAAAGCTGATTGAAACAACTGTTAGGTACCTGGTAAAGAAATCGTGGGGGTGGAACATGTGAATTAGCAGAACTAGACCAGGGTGAATGAATTGTAGTCTTTAAAGCTGTGTGTGGAACGAGAGGTTACGTTTATACCACAAGGCAAGCTGTATATTATTGAAAAACGAGCACAAATCGAGAACGGGAAGTGACGGGCTACATATCATAAGGTCAAACCTTTTGTAAATATAAAAAATATACTTGACACTCTTTATTTAAAACGCAGAGGGACTCTTTAGAGAATTATAGCAATAAATTAGAGAACTGTTATGTGTTGTATAAAGAATTTGTGAAGTATATTTCTGTTCCTCTGTTCATTTCAGCAGGCTTTGTTTTATACTGAGGCCACTAGAATAATGAGTAAAAAGAAAAATTCAAAAAAACTTTAGAACTGCTTAGATACTGAACACTCTGTTACACAATGGCAGTGCAAAGTGAAACTAGACTGTGTGTAGTTTCTTCTATTTATCCTTTTAATTTGTTGAGTTTTACTTTTTTTATAGGTATACCTTTTGTGTAATTTATATATAGGTGTACAGACTATATACAGGTCACTGGTTGAGAGCAGTTTCCCTTCGAGAGACGTTTTTAGTTTGATGTACCAATTTTATTTGGATCAAATAGCAGCATTGAAAGACAAGCCCGTGTACACAGACCCATTTAATCAAAGATCTTCAATGCTTCAGTGTTCATGACAGATTTGTGTGTTCTCGTTACCTTGTGTGCTAACAAAACCCAGGAATAGCTGGGAGAGCCAGAGATGGTTTCTAACTGCGCCTTGTTTTTGGAGGGGGTGGGGAAGTGTGTCAAACCTTTAATGGAAGATGTGAAGCTGGAACGTAAACCTTACACCATTTTAAAGGCATTGCATTTTGAACTGGCGTAGGAGAAAAAATTATTTACAGGAGATATTGCCCAAAATGTGTTTTTTTTTTCATGTATCTGGTTCACCTCTCTCCATCTGACTGATGTGGGTCTGCAATGCTTACACTCCCAGCCTCAGTGACGCACTCGTTCCATCTACTGAACGCTAACTGCAAAGTGGCAATGGACTTTGTTATACAACACCCCCATCCACATTTTGATTTTGAACAGTGAGACTTCTATCCTCTTCTCTTTCTCCTGCCCCACCCCCACCCCCCACCAAAAATAAAGTTTCCACCTCGACTTGTGAAATAGGCATTGCTTCACCCACAAATGCTAAGGGGGTCCTGCAGACCTTACTGGGGAGTAAAAGTATCATGATAATGTAGTTTGTCTATGATGGAATATTCCATTCAGTCCTGTTTTTATTTTCCAGTCAAGCATTTCCGGTAACCTGGCATTAGGTACAAACTGTTCAGTGATGATTCAAGCACTGTGTTTTATTAACTTTTGTTTCCAATGTTGTTTCCATTGTGTCGGAAACAGAATAAAATTTAACTATCAATAAAAAAACAGATAAATGGAAGTTGATATAACTTTTATATTTTAGATGTCTTAATTTCTGAATAATGGATTAGTATATCCTGCCTGTGTTGTACAGCAGCTCTCCAGACCACACTGTTCCAATCTTCTAGAATGTGTGCCTCTGTTGTCTAATGGGTTGTCTTCAGACCCACTGACCACAGCTTCAGCATCCAGAATAGCTTTCCACTGAACCTTCCTGCTATAGTTAAGGAAATGCTTTGCCTGTTCTCAACCAAAGTCAGTAGGTCGAATACTGAGAGTGTGTAAAATCTTCTGCCTGGCAAGGGTTAGGAGAGGGGCGACCTAGATTTTACTTATCTTGCCATTTTATATCTGTTTAATGGTCATGGTTGGTCAGCATTCATGAGCAAGCCTGTGGCCTGCCCTGTCGTGCCAGCTGTGTGACGATGAGTTCCCTAACAGGAAGGGGAATTGATCAATGGTATTACCATGACCGTTGCTCAGTAGCTTAACTTAAGATGCTTGCTTTACACTCCTGCCACTGAATGATTTCCAAAACTACCGAGCAAAATATATATATTTTTTTTACCCCCATTTGACCTGGGCCACTAGTTGGAGCTGGCTTCCAAAAGCAGGAGCATCTAGGCATTGGGTTTGAAGAGTATGTAATGTAAGGCTCCTGTGGCAAACGAGGCTTCTTCCAATTGTGTTTTCCCCAAGCTCCACTGAATGGGAACTAATGGCATCATGGCATGGATTCCCTCTGCTCTTCAATCCCTTCACTCTCTTTCCTGGTCTTAAATCTAAGCCTTAGAAGACATTGTTTTCAAATTTAGTTGCAATACTATGCTGAGTACTGAATACCTCATTTATTTTGTATCAATATCCCCACGTCTACTGATATGATTGCTCTTGTATCTAAATACTGTACCTGACTTGTTGAAAGCCTCAATAAAATGTTAACAACCCGGCAAAGAGCGGTGTTGGTGTCTGAGGTCATGCAAGAGTTTCCATCTTGTTTGCTCAGTGGAAGAATGCCTGGAGACCAGCCATCGAGGTGGGTTTCTTCCTCTTTTTAATGTTTGTGTTTGAGACTATAACTGCAGTAGTTTCTTTCAGTGCTACTTGTAATAGGGGCTATTTGTTTGTGGTCCACCTCTTTACCTGTGACCCATGACCCGTGACAGACTCACTGCTTTGTGTGTCCCTGGCAATGTGATTTTGCCAAAGTTGGAATTCAGCAATCTGGTCTCTCTTGCTGTTCAGTGATGGAAAGTAAGGTAATGATTTTGGGAGACAGGTTATCCTACAAATAATGGAATCTATAGTTTTAAAATAACTAGTGATCTTTTTTGTTCCTGTGAGGAGGTGCCTGCTTTCACAATATGCCCAGGCTGGAAGATGAGAGTTAAGAAACTTGTCATGTGGGATATTCCTGGCACAGATCCTCTTTGCATTGCCCTCTGGTGCTTTGTATTGGAGCTTTCATGAAGGTGTGCCGGAGCAAGGTACTAGGATTAAAGCTCCTGACTACAAGTTAATAAGTACTAACTTGCACTTTAAAGGACTTTATGGTCTCCAGCCCATTGGCCAGTGACTCTGTTGGTTAACTAAGACAGACCTTTGCTGTTGTGATTACATCTATGTGCTCCAAAAAGTATGATCAATTTTATTCAATGTTTTAAGTACAGTATTTAAGTAATGCGGGTCTGCGACTTCATTGAGATAGGAACAGGAGGAGGCCATTTAACCCCTTGAGCCTGTTCTGCCACTCAATTAGATCATGGCTGATCTGTACCTCAGCTCTATTTACCCACCTTTGTTCCATATCCCTTGATACCCTTACCCAACAAAAATCTTGTCGCTCAGTCAATTGATCCAGAATCCACAACCTTTTGGAGAAAGCGTTCCAGATTTCCACTACCTCTTGTGTGGAAAAAGTGCTTTCTGATTTCACGACTAACTGGCCTAGCTCTAATTATGTCACCTTGTGCTGGATTCCCTCATCTTTCTACTGTGTACTTCTCAACCCATTGGCCTTAATACTGACTTCATCAACTTCAGACTTTAACTATAACTCCGGGTTCTCTCTGGCAGTAGCTAATGACAATGTGGGATGGGTGTGTCGGTGTATTTGAAGATGAGATGGGGTCGGGGAGGGTGGGGGGAGTTGGATGAGAAGGAGCAGGTGCTCTCTGATCGAACACTGATGTGGGGGTTGTGATGGTCTGTGCCCTTATCAACCCTTTCTCTTCCACAGAAACCTGCTCTGCAGTGCCAGATTGTTAATGCCTTGCTACATGCCTATTTCACACTACTATCCCTTGGCTCTGTGTCTTGTATTTGTCTTTGATTTTAATCCTTTTTCTCTTATGAATATCACTTCAGCCATTTAACCATCTCCACTTAAGCACTTCACAGCATCACCAGGATGGTAGAAGGTGAACTTGATGGACCGTGGTCTTTTTTCATCGGGCAATTCCTATTCTATGTCTTTTCCTGTGTATGTAAGGTCTGTTATTTGCCCTGTCTCTGGTTATGCTCTCCTTAAAATGCTGTTCATCTGTAATATCTTTCAGTGCTGGGGAAGGGTCTGTGTCGACTTTTAATTCTCTCCACCGATCTTTGCAGTGGTTTCTGATTCTGTTGCTGACAGTGCAGCAAGGGGTGGGAGGGGGAAACATCAGTGTTGGGTCAGAGAGCACCAACCTGCATCTCCCCTCCCCGCACCTCCCCTCCCTGCATCTCTCCCCTCCCTGCATCTCCCCCCTCCCCTCCCTGCATCTCCCCCCTCCCCTCCGTGCACCTCCCCCCTCCCCTCCCCTCCCTGCACCTCCCCCCTCCCCTCCCTGCATCTCCCCCCTCCCCTCCCCTCCCTGCACCTCCCCCCTCCCCTCCCCTCCCTGCACCTCCCCCCCCTCCCCTCCCCGCAACTCCCCTCCCCTCCCCGCATCTCCCCCCTCCCCTCCCCATCTCCCCCCTCCCCCCCCGCATCCCTCCCCTCCCCGCATCCCTCCCCTCCCCGCAACTCCCCTCCCCTCCTTGCATCTCCCCTCCCCTCCCCGCATCTCCCCGCAACTCCCCTCCCCGCATCTCGCCTCCCCGCATCTCCCCCTCCCCTCCCCTCCCCTCCTTGCATCTCCCCTCCCCGCATCTCCCCTCCCCTCCCCGCATCTTCCCTCCCCTCCCCCCATCTCCCCTCCCCTCCCCTCCCTCCCTCCATCTTCCCTCCCCCCATCTTCCCTCCCCTCCCTCCCTCCATCTTCCCTCCCTCCATCTTCCCTCCCTCCATCCACCCTCCCTCCCTCCCTCCATCTCCCCTCCCTCCCTCCATCTCCCCTCCCCTCCCTCCCTCCAACTCCCCTCCCTCCCTCCATCTCCCCTCCCCTCCCTCCATCTCCCCTCCCCTCCCTCCCTCCATCTCCCCTCGCCTCCCTCCCTCCATCTCCCCTCCCCTCCCTCCCTCCATCTCCCCTCCCTCCCTCCATCTCCCCTCCCCTCCCTCCCTCCATCTCCCCTCGCCTCCCTCCCTCCATCTCCCCTCCCCTCCCTCCCTCCATCTCCCCTCCCCTCCCTCCATCTCCCCTCTCTCCCTCCCTCCATCTCCCCTCCCTCCCTCCCTCCATCTCCCCTCCCTCCATCTCCCCTCCCTCCCTCCATCTCCCCTCCCCTCCCTCCATCTCCCCTCCCTCCATCTCCCCTCTCTCCCTCCCTCCATCTCCCCTCCCTCCCTCCCTCCATCTCCCCTCCCTCCATCTCCCCTCCCTCCATCTCCCCTCCCTCCATCTCCCCTCCCTCCATCTCCCCTCCCCTCCCTCCCTCCATCTCCATCTCCCCTCCTTCCCTCCATCTCCCCTCCTTCCCTCCCCTCCCTCCCTCCATCTCCCCTCCCTCCATCTCCCCTCCCTCCATCTCCCCCCCTCCCTCCCTCCCTCCATCTCCCCTCCTTCCCTCCATCTCCCCTCCTTCCCTCCATCTCCCCTCCCCTCCCTCCCTCCATCTCCCCTCCCCTCCCTCCCTCCATCTCCCCTCCCCTCCATCTCCCCTCCCCTCCATCTCCCCATCTTCCCTCCATCTCCCCGCAACTCCCCTCCCCGCATCTCCCCCTCCCCTCCCCTCCCCGCAACTCCCCTCCCCTCCCCGCATCTCCCCTCCCCTCCCCGCATCTCCCCTCCCCTCCTTGCATCTCCCCTCCCCGCATCTCCCCTCCCCTCCCCGCATCTTCCCTCCCCTCCCCCCATCTCCTCTCCCCGCAACTCCCCTCCCCTCCCTCCCTCCATCTCCCCTCCCCTCCCTCCCTCCATCTTCCCTCCCTCCATCTTCCCTCCCCCCATCTTCCCTCCCCTCCCTCCCTCCATCTTCCCTCCCTCCATCCACCCTCCCTCCCTCCATCTCCCCTCCCTCCCTCCCTCCATCTCCCCTCCCTCCCCTCCCCTCCCTCCCTCCATCTCCCCTCCCCTCCCTCCATCTCCCCTCGCCTCCCTCCCTCCATCTCCCCTCCCTCCCTCCCTCCATCTCCCCTCCATCTCCCCTCCCTCCCTCCCTCCATCTCCCCTCCCTCCATCTCCCCTCCTTCCCTCCCTCCCTCCCTCCATCTCCCCTCCCCTCCCTCCATCTCCCCTCCCTCCCTCCATCTCCCCTCCCTCCCTCCATCTCCCCCCCTCCCTCCCTCCATCTCCCCTCCTTCCCTCCATCTCCCCTCCCCTCCCTCCCTCCATCTCCCCTCCCCTCCCTCCCTCCATCTCCCCTCCTTCCCTCCATCTTCCCTCCATCTCCCCTCCCTCCCTCCATCTCCCCTCCCTCCCTCCATCTCCCCTCCCTCCCTCCATCTCCCCCCCTCCCTCCCTCCTCCCCCTCCCTCCATCCCCTCCCTCCCTCCATATCCCCTCCTTCCCTCCATCTCCCCTCCTTCCCTCCATCTCCCCCTCCCTCCCTCCATCTCCCCTCCTTCCCTCCATCTCCCCTCCCTCCCTCCATCTCCCTCCCTCCATCTCCCCCCCTCCCTCCCTCCATCTCCCCTCCCTCCCTACATCTCCCCTCCCCTCCCTCCCTCCATCTCCCCTCCCTCCCTCCATCTCCCCATCCCCCCCTCACTCCCCCCCTCTCTGCCTCCCTCCCTCCCTCCATCTCCCCTCCCTCCATCTCCCCTCCCTCCATCTCCCCTCCCTCCCTCCATCTCCCTCCCTCCATCTCCCCCCCTCCATCTCCCCCCCTCCCTCCCTCCATCTCCCCTCCCTCCCTCCATCTCCCCTCCCCTCCCTCCCTCCATCTCCCCATCCCCCCCTCACTCCCCCCCTCTCTGCCTCCCTCCCTCCCTGCATCTCCCCTCCCTCCATCTCCCCTCCCTCCCTCCCTCCATCTCCCCTCCCTCCATCCCTCCATCTCCCCTCCCCTCCCTGCATCTCCCCTCCCTGCATCTCCCCTCCCTCCATCTCCCCTCCCCTCCCTGCATCTCCCCTCCCTGCATCTCCCCTCCCTGCATCTCCCCTCCCTCCATCTCCCTCCCTCCCATCTCCCCTCCCTCCCTCCCTCCATCTCCCCTCCCTCCCTCCCTCCATCTCCCCTCCCTCCCTCCCTCCATCTCCCTCCTCCCTCCCTCCCTCCCTCCATCTCCCCTCCCCTCCCTCCCTCCATCTCCATCTCCCCTCCTTCCCTCCCCTCCCTCCCTCCCTCCATCCATCTCCCCTCCTTCCCTCCATCTCCCCTCCCTCCCTCCATCTCCCCTCCCTCCATCTCCCCCCTCCCTCCCTCCATCTCCCTCCTTCCCTCCATCTCCCCTCCCTCCCTCCCTCCATCTCCCTCCTTCCCTCCATCCATCTCCCTCCCCTCCCTCCATCTCCCCTACATCTCCCCTCCCCTCCCTCCCTCCATCTCCCCTCCCTCCCTCCATCTCCCCATCCCCCCCTCACTCCCCCCTCTCTGCCTCCCTCCCTCCCTCCATCTCCCCTCCCCTCCCTGCATCTCCCCTCCCTGCATCTCCCCTCCCTCCATCTCCCCTCCCCTCCCTGCATCTCCCCTCCCTGCATCTCCCCTCCCTGCATCTCCCCTCCCTGCATCTCCCCTCCCTCCATCTCCCTCCCTCCCATCTCCCCTCCCTCCCTCCATCTCCCCTCCCTCCCTCCTCCATCTCCCCTCCCTCCCTCCCTCCATCTCCCTCCCTCCATCTCCCTCCCCTCCCTGCATCTCCCCTCCCTGCATCTCCCCTCCCTCCATCTCCCCTCCCTCCCTCCCTCCATCTCCCTCCCTCCCTCCCTCCATCTCCCCTCCCTCCATCTCCCCTCCCTCCCTCCCTCCATCTCCCCTCCCTCCATCTCCCCTCCCTCCATCTCCCCTCCTCCATCTCCCCTCCCTCCCTCCCTCCATCTCCCCTCCCTCCCTCCCTCCATCTCCCCTCCCCTCCCTCCCTCCATCTCCATCTCCCCTCCTTCCCTCCCCTCCCTCCCTCCATCCATCTCCCCTCCTTCCCTCCATCTCCCCTCCTCCCTCCATCTCCCCTCCCCTCCCTCCATCTCCCCTCCCTCCCTCCCTCTCCCCTCCCTCCCTCCATCTCCATCTCCCCTCCTTCCCTCCATCTCCCCTCCTTCCCTCCCCTCCTCCCTCCATCTCCCATCTCCCCCTCCCTCCCTCCATCTCCCCTCCCTCCCTCCCTCCATCTCCCCTCCCTCCCTCCCTCCATCTCCCCTCCTTCCCTCCATCCATCTCCACTCCCCTCCCTCCATCTCCCCCTCCCTCCCTCCATCTCCCCTCCCTCCCTCCCTCCATCTCCCCTCCCCTCCCTCCCTCCATCCATCTCCCCTCCCTCCATCCATCTCCCCTCCCTCCATCCATCTCCCCTCCTTCCCTCCATCTCCCCTCCTTCCCTCCATCTCCCCTCCCCTCCCTCCCTCTCCCCTCCCCTCCCTCCCTCTCCCCTCCCTCCCTCCCTCCATCTCCATCTCCCTCCTTCCCTCCATCTCCCTCCTTCCCTCCCTCCCTCCCTCCCTCCATCTCCCCTCCCTCCATCTCCCTCCCTCCATCTCCCCTCCTTCCCTCCATCTCCCCTCCCTCCCTCCATCTCCCCTCCTTCCCTCCATCCATCTCCCTTCCCTCCCTCCATCTCCCCTCCCTCCCTCCATCTCCCCCCTCCCTCCCTCCATCTCCCTCCCCCCTCCCTCCATCTCCCCTCCCCCCTCCCTCCTCCCCTCCATCCCCTCCCTTCCTCCATCTCCCTCCCTCCCTCCATCTCCCCTCCCTCCCTCCATCTCCCTCCCTCCATCTCCCCTCCCTCCATCTCCCCTCCCTCCCTCCATCTCCCCTCCCCTCCCTCCCTCCATCTCCTCTCCCCTCCCTCCCTCCATCTCCCCATCCCCCCCTCACTCCCCCCCTCTCTGCCTCCCTCCCTCCATCCATCTCCCCTCCCCTCCCTGCATCTCCCCTCCCTGCATCTCCCCTCCTGCATCTCCCCTCCCTGCATCTCCCCTCCTCCATCTCCCCTCCCTCCATCTCCCCTCCCTCCATCTCCCTCCCCTCCCTGCATCTCCCTCCCTGCATCTCCCCTCCCTGCATCTCCCCTCCCTCCCATCTCCCCTCCCTCCCTCCATGTCCCCTCCCTCCCTCCATCTCCCTCCCTCCATCTCCCCTCCCTCCCTCCCTCCATCTCCCTCCCTCCATCTCCCCTCCCTCCCTACCTCCATCTCCCTCCTTCCCTCCATCCATCTCCCTCCCCTCCCTCCATCTCCCTCCCTCCCTCCATCTCCCCCTCCCTCCCTCCATCTCCCCTCCCCCCTCCTTCCTCCATCTCCATCCCCTCCCTTCCTCCATCTCCCCTCCCTCCCTTCCTCCATCTCCCCTCCCTCCCTCCATCTCCCTCCCTCCATCTCCCCTCCCTCCATCTCCCTCCTCCCTCCATCTCCTCTCCCCTCCCTCCATCTCCCCATGCCTCCCTCCCTCCATCCATCTCCCTCCCTCCTGCATCTCCCCTCCCCTCCCTGCATCTCCCCTCCCTGCATCTCCCCTCCCTGCATCTCCCCTCCCTCTCCTCCCCCTCCCCTCCCTCCATCTCCCCTCCCTCCATCTCTCCTCCCTCCATCTCCCCTCCCTCCCTCCCTCCATCTCCCTCCCTCCCTCCCTCCCTCCCTCCATCTCCCCTCCCTCCCTCCCTCCATCTCCATCTCCCCTCCTTCCCTCCCCTCCCTCCTCCATCCATCTCCCCTCCTTCCCTCCATCTCCCCTCCCCTCCCTCCATCTCCCCTCCCTCCCTCCCTCTCCCCTCCCTCCCTCCCTCCATCTCCATCTCCCCTCCTTCCCTCCCCTCCCTCCCTCCATCTCCCCATCCCTCCCTCCATCTCCCCTCCCTCCCTCCCTCCATCTCCCCTCCTTCCCTCCATCCATCTCCCCTCCCCTCCCTCCATCTCCCCCCTCCCTCCCTCCATCTCCCCTCCCCCCTCCCTCCATCTCCCCTCCCTCCCTCCCTCCCTCCATCTCCCTCCCTCCCTCCATCTCCATCTCCCCTCCTTCCCTCCCCTCCTCCCTCCATCCATCTCCCCTCCCTCCATCCATCTCCCTCCCTCCATCCATCTCCCCTCCCTCCATCCATCTCCCTCCTTCCCTCCATCTCCCCTCCTTCCCTCCTCCATCTCCCCTCCCCTCCCTCCCTCTCCCCTCCCTCCCTCTCCCCTCCCTCCCTCCCTCCATCTCCATCTCCCCTCCTTCCCTCCATCTCCCCTCCTTCCCTCCCCTCCATCTCCCCTCCCTCCATCTCCCCCCTCCCTCCCTCCATCTCCCCTCCTTCCCTCCATCTCCCCTCCCCTCCCTCCATCTCCCCTCCCCTCCCTCCATCTCCCCTCCCCTCCCTCCCTCCATCTCCCCTCCTTCCCTCCCTCCATCTCCCCTCCCTCCCTCCATCTCCCCCCTCCCTCCCTCCATCTCCCCTCCCTCCTCCCTCCATCCCCTCCCTCCCTCCATCTCCCCTCCTCCCTCCATCTCCCTCCCTCCATCTCCCCCCCTCCATCTCCCCTCCCTCCATCTCCCCTCCCCTCCCTCCCTCCATCTCCCCTCCCCTCCCTCCCTCCATCTCCTCTCCCCTCCCTCCCTCCATCTCCCTCCCTCCCTCCATCTCCCTCCCCTCCCTCCCTCCATCTCCCCATCCCCCCCTCACTCCCCCCCTCTCTGCCTCCCTCCCTCCCTGCATCTCCCCTCCCTCCATCTCCCCTCCCTCCCTCCCTCCATCTCCCCTCCCTCCATCTCCCCTCCCCTCCCTGCATCTCCCCTCCCTCCATCTCCCCTCCCCTCCCTGCATCTCCCCTCCCTCCATCTCCCCTCCTCCCATCTCCCCTCCCTCCCTCCCTCCATCTCCCCTCCCTCCCTCCCTCCATCTCCCCTCCTCCCTCCATCTCCCCTCCCTCCCTCCCTCCATCTCCCCTCCCTCCCTCCCTCCATCTCCCCTCCCTCCCTCCCTCCATCTCCCCTCCCTCCCTCCCTCCATCTCCCCTCCCTCCCTCCCTCCATCTCCCCTCCCTCCCTCCATCTCCCTCCCTCCCTCCCTCCATCTCCCCTCCCCTCCCTCCCTCCATCTCCATCTCCCCTCCTTCCTCCCCTCCCTCCCTCCCTCCATCCATCTCCCCTCCTTCCTCCATCTCCCCTCCTTCCCTCCATCTCCCCTCCCCTCCCTCCATCTCCCCTCCCTCCATCTCCCCTCCCTCCATCTCTCCCCTCCTTCCCTCCATCTCCCCTCCCTCCCTCCCTCCATCTCCCTCCTTCCCTCCCTCATCTCCCCTCCTTCCCTCCATCCATCTCCCTCCCCTCCCTCCATCTCCCCTACATCTCCCCTCCCCTCCCTCCCTCCATCTCCCCTCCCTCCCTCCATCTCCCATCCCCCCCTCACTCCCCCCCTCTCTGCCTCCCTCCCTCCCTCCATCTCCCCTCCCCTCCCTGCATCTCCCCTCCTGCATCTCCCCTCCCTCCATCTCCCCTCCCCTCCCTGCATCTCCCCTCCCTGCATCTCCCCTCCCTCCATCTCCCCTCCCTCCCATCTCCCCTCCCTCCCTCCATCCCCCCTCCCTCCCTCCCTCCATCTCCCCTCCCTCCCTCCCTCTCCCCTCCCTCCCTCCTCCATCTCCCCTCCCTCCCTCCCTCCATCTCCCCTCCCTCCATCTCCCTCCCTCCATCTCCCCTCCTCCCTCCATCTCCCCTCCCTCCATCTCCCCTCCCTCCCTCCATCTCCCCTCCCTCCATCTCCCCTCCCTCCCTCCTCCCTCCATCTCCCCTCCCTCCCTCCCTCCATCTCCCCTCCCTCCATCTCCCCTCCCTCCCTACCTCCATCTCCCTCCATCTCCCCTCCTTCCCTCCATCCATCTCCCCTCCCCTCCCTCCATCTCCCCTCCCTCCCTCCATCTCCCCCCTCCCTCCCTCCATCTCCCCTCCCCCCTCCTTCCTCCATCTCCATCCCCTCCCTTCCTCCATCTCCCCTCCCTCCCTTCCTCCATCTCCCCTCCCTCCCTCCATCTCCCCTCCCTCCCTCCATCTCCCCTCCCTCCCTCCATCTCCCTCCCTCCATCTCCCTCCCTCCATCTCCCCTCCCTCCCTCCATCTCCCCTCCCTCCCTCCATCTCCTCTCCCCTCCCCTCCATCTCCCCATGCCTCCCTCCCTCCATCCATCTCCCCTCCCTCCCTGCATCTCCCCTCCCTGCATCCCCTCCCTGCATCTCCCCTCCCTCCCTCCCTCCATCTCCCCTCCCTCCCTCCCTCCCCCCTCCCTCCTCCCTCCATCTCCCCTCCCTCCATCTCCCCTCCTCCATCTCCCTCCCTCCATCTCCCCTCCCTCCCTCCCCACCATCTCCCACCCCTCCCTCCCTCCATCTCCATCTCCCTCCTTCCCTCCCCTCCCTCCCTCCATCCATCTCCCCTCCTTCCCTCCATCTCCCTCCCCTCCCTCCATCTCCCCACCCTCCCTCCCCTCCCCCCCTCCCTCCATCTCCATCTCCCCTCCTTCCCTCCCTCCCTCCATCTCCCCCCTCCCTCCCTCCATCTCCCCTCCCTCCCACCCTCCATCTCCCCTCCTTCCCTCCATCCATCTCCCCTCCCCTCCCTCCATCTCCCCCTCCCTCCCTCCATCTCCCCTCCCCCCTCCTCCATCTCCCCTCCCTCCTCCCTCCCTCCATCTCCCCTCCCTCCCTCCATCTCATCTCCCCTCCTTCCCTCCCCTCCCTCCTCCATCCTCTCCCCTCCCTCCATCCATCTCCCCTCCCTCCATCCATCTCCCCTCCCTCCATCCATCTCCCCTCCTTCCCTCCATCTCCCCCCTCCCTCCCTCCCTCTCCCTCCCTCCCTCCCTCCATCTCCATCTCCCCTCCTTCCCTCCATCTCCCCTCCTTCCCTCCCCTCCATCTCCCCTCCTTCCCTCCATCTCCCCTCCCCTCCCTCCATCTCCCTCCCCTCCCTCCCTCCATCTCCCCTCCCCTCCCTCCCTCCATCTCCCTCCCTCCCTCCATCCATCTCCCCTTCCCTCCCTCCATCTCCCCTCCCTCCCTCCATCTCCCCTCCCCCCTCCCTCCTCCCCTCCATCCCTCCCTTCCTCCATCTCCCCTCCCTCCCTCCATCTCCCCTCCCTCCCTCCATCTCCCTCCCTCCATCTCCCCTCCCTCCCTCCATCTCCCCTCCCTCCCTCCCTCCATCTCCTCTCCCCTCCCTCCCTCCATCTCCCCTCCCCTCCCTCCCTCCATCTCCCCATCCCCCCCTCTCTGCCTCCCTCCCTCCCTGCATCTCCCCTCCCTCCATCTCCCCTCCCTCCCTCCCTCCATCTCCCCTCCCTCCATCTCCCCTCCCCTCCCTCCCTCCATCTCCATCTCCCCTCCTTCCCTCCCCTCCCTCCCTCCATCCATCTCCCCTCCTTCCCTCCATCTCCCCTCGTTCCCTCCATCTCCCCTCCCCTCCCTCCATCTCCCCTCCCTCCCTCCCTCTCCCCTCCCTCCCTCCTCCATCTCCATCTCCCCTCCTTCCCTCCATCTCCCCTCCTTCCCTCCCTCCCTCCATCTCCCCCCTCCCTCCCTCCATCTCCCTCCTTCCCTCCATCCATCTCCCCTCCCCTCCTCCATCTCCCCCCTCCCTCCCTCCATCTCCCCTCCCCCCTCCCTCCATCTCCCCTCCCTCCCTCCCTCCCTCCATCTCCCCTCCCTCCCTCCATCTCCATCTCCCCTCCTTCCCTCCCCTCCCTCCTCCATCCATCTCCCTCCCTCCATCCATCTCCCCTCCTTCCCTCCATCTCCCCTCCTTCCCTCCATCTCCCCTCCCTCCCTCCCTCCCTCTCCCCTCCCTCCCTCCCTCCATCTCCATCTCCCTCCTTCCCTCCATCTCCCCTCCTTCCCTCCCCTCCCTCCATCTCCCCCTCCCTCCCTCCATCTCCCCTCCTTCCCTCCATCTCCCCTCCCCTCCCTCCATCTCCCCTCCCTCCCTCCCTCCATCTCCCTCCCTCCCTCCATCCATCTCCCCTTCCCTCCCTCCATCTCCCCTCCCTCCCTCCATCTCCCCCTCCCTCCCTCCATCTCCCCTCCCTCCTCCCCTCCATCCCCTCCCTTCCTCCATCTCCCCTCCTCCCTCCATCTCCCCTCCCTCCCTCCATCTCCCTCCCTCCATCTCCCTCCCTCCCTCCATCTCCTCTCCCCTCCCTCCCTCCATCTCCCCATCCCCCCCTCACTCCCCCCCTCTCTGCCTCCTCCCTCCCTGCATCTCCCTCCCTCCATCTCCCCTCCCTCCCTCCTCCTCTCCCTCCCTCCCTCATCTCCCTCCCTCCTCCCTCCATCTCCCCTCCCCTCCCTCATCTCCCCTCCCCTCCCTGCATCTCCCCTCCTCCATCTCCCTCCTGCCTCTCCCCTCCCTCCATCTCCATCTCCCCTCCCTCCCTCCCTCCATCTCCCCTCCTCCCTCCCTCCATCTCCCTCTCCCTCCTCCCTCCATCCCTCCTCCTCCTCCCTCCCTCCCTCCCTCCATCTCCCTCCCTCCCTCCCTCCATCTCCCCTCCCTCCTCCCTCCATCTCCCCTCCCTCCCTCCCTCCATCTCCCCTCCCTCCCTCCCTCCATCTCCCTCCCTCCCTCCATCTCCCCTCCCTCCCTCCCTCCATCTCCCCTCCCCTCCCTCTCCCTCCTCCATCTCCTCTCCCTCCTTCCCTCCCCTCCCTCCCTCCCTCCATCCATCTCCCCTCCTTCCCTCCATCTCCCCTCCCCTCCTCCATCTCCCCTCCCTCCATCTCCCCTCCCTCCATCTCCCCTCCCTCCATCTCCCCCCTCCCTCCCTCCATCTCCCCTCCTTCCCTCCATCTCCCCTCCCTCCTCCCTCCATCTCCCCTCCTTCCCTCCATCCATCTCCCTCCCCTCCCTCCATCTCCCCTACATCTCCCCTCCCCTCCCTCCCTCCATCTCCCCATCCCCCCTCACTCCCCCCCTCTCTGCCTCCCTCCCTCCCTCCATCTCCCCTCCCCTCCCTGCATCTCCCTCCCTCCATCTCCCCTCCCCTCCCTGCCTCTCCCTCCCTCCATCCCCTCCCTCCCATCTCCCCTCCCTCCCTCCTCTCCCCTCCCTCCCTCCCTCCATCTCCCCTCCCTCCCTCCCTCCCCTCTCCCTCCCTCCATCTCCCCTCCCTCCATCTCCCCTCCCTCCATCTCCCCTCCCCTCCCTGCATCTCCTCCCCTCCCCTCCCTGCATCTCCCCTCCCTGCATCTCCCCTCCCTCCATCTCCCCTCCCTCCCATCTCCCCT